>NW_027514663.1:2782500-3085000 GCF_048772815.1 Callospermophilus lateralis | reverse complement strand
GTAATATTCCATTGTGTATAAATGCTACATTTTTTTTTATCCATGCATCTATTGTAGGGCATCTAGGTTGGTTTCACAGTCTAGCTATTGGGAATTGTGCTGCTATGAACATTGATGTAGCTGTATCCCTACAGTGTGCTCTTTTTAGGTCTTTGGGGAATAGTCCGAGAAGGGGAATAGCTGGGTCGAATGGTGGTTCCATTCCCAGCTTTTCAAGGAATCTCCATACTGCTTTCCAGATTGGCTGCACCAATTTGCAATCCCACCAGTGTACCCTTTTCCCCACATCCTCGCCAGCACTTGTTGTTGTTTGACTTCATAATGGCTGCCATTCTTACTGGAGTGAGATGGTTTCTTAGAGTGGTTTTAATTTGAATTTCTCTGACTGCTAGAGATGGTGAGCATTTTTTCATGTATTTGTTGATTAATTGTATATCCTCCTCTGAGAAGTGTCTGTTCAGGTCCTTGGCCCATTTGTTGATTGGGTTATTTGTTTTCTTATTATTTTATTTTTTTAGTTCTTTGCATACTCTGGATATTAGGGCTGTATCTGAAGTGTGAGGAGTAAAAATTTGTTCCCAGGATGTAGGCTCCCTATTTACCTCTCTTATTGTTTCTCTTGCTTAGAAAAAACTTTTTAGTTTGAGTAAGTCCCATTTGTTGATTCTAGTTATTAACTCTTGTGCTATAGGTGTCCTATTAAGGAATTTGGAGCCTGACCCCACAATATGTAGATTAGAGCCAATTTTTTCTTCTATCAGACGCAGAGTCTCTGTTTTGATATCAAGCTCCTTGATCCATTTTGAGTTAACTTTTGTCCATGGCAAGAGAAAGGGATTCAGTTTCATTTTGTTGCATATGAATTTCCAGTTTTCCCAGCACCATTTGTTGAAGATGCTATCCTTTCTCCATTGCATGCTTTTAGCACCTTTGTCTAATATAAGGTAGTTGTAATTTTGTGGATTGGTCTCTGTGTCCTCTCTTCTGTACCATTGGTCCACCCACCTGTTTTGGTACCAGTACCATGCTGTTTTTGTTACTATTGCTCTGTACTATAGTTTAAAGTCTGGTATTGCTATACCACCTGTTTCACTCTTCCTGCTTAGAATTGCTTTTGCTATTCTGGGTCTTTTATTTTTCCAGATGGATTTCATGATTGCTTTATCTACAAAAATGCCATTGGGATTTTGATTGGCATTGCATTAAACCTATAGAGTACTTTTGGTAATATCGCCATTTTGATGTTGTTAGTTCTGCCTATCCATGAACAGGGTATATCTTTCCATATTCTAAGATCTTCTTCTATTTCTCTCTTTAGGGTTCTGTAGTTTTCATTGTATAAATCTTTCATCTCTTTTGTTAGGTTGATTCCCAAGTATTTTATTTCTTTTTGAGGACATTGTGAATGGGGTGGTTGTCCTCATTTCCATTTCAGAGGATTTGTCGCTGATTATATTGTCTCTTCAACATAATAGAATTTATCCTTCTGTTGCAGGAATTTAGCTTGTAATGATTACAAATATGTTATGTTTTGAAAGTCATCATGGTTACTATCTCAATGCAATGACTTGCAAATCTATGTCTCTAACGGACTTCTTTCTTATTCCCAGTTCCCTATCTATAATCTCTTACTTGGCATCTCTGCTTGGTTGCTTTACCTTATTTTTAATCCAGCAAACATAAAAGAAAACTCATAAATCTCTTTGAAGACCCTCCCTTTTCTGTCTTCCTTATTTTAAGATCCAGTAACCCTAACAGAAAGTTGTTTTTTTTTTTTTTTAATATAATATTAAAAGTTTCTTTGGAAGGTGAAACTAGCTTTCAGGACAGTAGAGGAATGTGTCTTCAACCATGGGCAACATATGAAATCAGAGGTCAGCAAAAGGAACTTCAGAGCACCCCAGGGGGGAAAGGTGATGTTAAGTGACAATGTTACACATTTGTGTCTGTCAGGAGTGGACGTGTTACAAGTAAAAAGGGATGTTTCAAAATAGAGTACCACCAATCTACAGGTAATCAACCCAGAGCTGCTTAAAGCAAAGTCTACATTTATTTTAGTTCAGAAAAAAATATATTTTGTGGGGTACATCTTATAATAAATCTGAATAAACCAATTTTTCTTTTTGATGAAAGCTAGAAAAAAATATTTATTATATATTCTGTTTCTCTTCCTTAAAAAAATGATTATCTGAAAGGTTTCACGAGGACTAGAATGGAGAATGATTCAAAATTTTAAGCTACTCAGCATCACCTCTCATATCTTGATAGAGTAGCACTCTAGTGAATTTCTTGAGAGTCATAAAGAGCTGCTGAGCCTTGGAATTTAATCTTGCCACAAAAAGACCTTAAGTGAAAGATCAATTTTCCAGGTGAAACTCACCCACCTCTTTCTACATATTAGCAGTTGGATAGATACAGCACAGAGCAAAAAAAAAGGGACTCAGATGATTTGATTCAGGCTAAGTGGAAGATGTCTCAAGGACTGTCCAGTTAAGCTAGTATTTTAGAATGTGAATAGGCCATTTTCAGGCCTTATCATATAATAAAAAATGATATATAAGGGTCTGTATATCTCTAGTAGTAAAAGTCCACGAATGATATGTTTCCTTCGCTTGATAATGAAATAAAGATCTAAAGCCTCAGATTCTTGACTCTTTGGCCCAGGTTGGTTCTTTTCTCTGAAAGAAAAACAGGGACAGTTTAAGGATATGTAGGTCTTATATGTTAGAATGTTTGTATTACTTGTTAGTTTATAAGAGAATGTGAGTATATCCACTTAGGCAGAAAACTCAGTCTAGCCATAGTCAGCTTATCACACAGCAATTGTATCAGTAGATTATCCTGTGTATTAAATGTGACTGCTGAAAATATTAGTGTTCTAAGATTTTTGTTGTTGTTGTTTTAAGTCATAAGATATTATTCCAAGTATACTTCCAAATCTCAGTTTCTAGATTTATATTCTGACCTAACTAAATTACTAGACCATTTCTGTGGCCTCACTTACAAAGATAACAAAGACATAATTAATAATTAGACACATAATCTTATAAATACATGAAAGATAGCTACTCTAGTCAATCTGCCTATTAGGGTTTAAGTGACTGCTAAGTACAGCTCCTGTAGTCAACAAATGGCCCCCTTTCTATGCACAAGTACTGTCCAAGGTGCTGAAAATATGTGCATAAATCAGTTCTTATGCATTTCTCAAAGATACAAGCAATTGAAAAAAAAAATTATTTAAAATTCCATGATTTAAAATTTCAATAAAGCTACCTATAAGGCAAAAGTATAAATAGTGATCATTGTATTTATTTTTATTAGTTTCAATATGAAATTCAGAATTGAGCAATTACTTTTGTTTCTACAATAAAATATTTTCATGAGTAGGTCTCTTGCTAAGATTTAGGTAGTAGCTCATTCTACAGCCAGAGCCAAGTAAACCAACCAGTTTATGCTGCCAAATAAGAAATCTATAACTTCAAAAGATTAGTGTCAGCCCTGGGGCTTTTTCATTTACTTGAAATGCACAAAACTTAAGTTGCACACTGAGGTTCAGTTTTTCCACATGAAGAGTCCAATCAAATCCTAGAGTTAAGTCACCAGGTACTGAAATGGAGCCTTTTTTCTCTTAAATTTAATAGAATTAGTAATGTGCACATGAGAGAAAAGGTAATATTGAAACTATTCATGTTCACATTAGAAATCACTGTAAAGTTATGAGAAAATAATTTGAAATTCAGTAATATTGTATATAAAGAAATTGACACTGAAATTTTTATTTGCCTGAGAATGTTTAAGTCATTTTTGAAGCCAGTAATGCCACTAATAAATAAGATTAAAAATATTAATTTTTATGTAAGCCTTTATAGAAATGTCTACATACTAAAGTCAATTAAGTTAATTATTTGTTTCAGAGAATCAAACTGCTTAAACTTATCAAGTTGCCAGTAAAAATTTCTACAAATAAAAAGAATTTTGTGGAATCATTGCTTATAAATTGAAAATGCAATAAAATAGCAATACCTTATAGAAAAATTTGAGTTTGGAATATTAAAATTTTACATATTTCCAATTAATTTGCCTATCACTGTTTTACTGAGAAAATTATTAAAACAAGATGACGTTCCCCCAGCTATTTTTTTTAAAGGGATGACATTTATTCCTTTTTCAAATGTTACAGTAAAATCAGGTGGAAGAGAATGGTTTTAGCAATTAGAAAAAAGAAAAAAAAGTACAAATCTGGGGTTTGGCCATTAAAAGTTATTTACAACAATGGGAGAAAAAAAAAAGACAACAAGAAGTTGTTCACATTACAGACCTCCCTCTCACCCCAAAGCCTAATAATTGCTTATGAAGACAAAAAAGAGAAATAGTTGATCCATAAGCTGGAGGTCTGAGCTTGAGTAAGACATTTATAAAAACGTAGACAGTGGTGGTGCCTCCCTCCAGCTCAGGTGCCACTAGGCACAGCACAGAAGACTAAAAACTCAACAGGGGAAGGCTGGACACTAAGGGTTTGGTAGTATAAGCACCCCACTTCTGCCTAAGGGATTCGTCTCCCAGCTATTAATAAAAAAGTCTTTCTTAAATTTCCCCTTTCCAATGGATGGCATTAGAGAAGATTATGCTAAGTGAAGCTAGCCAATCCTTAAAAAACAAATGCCAAATGTCTTCTTTGATTTAAGGAGAGCAACTAAGAACTGAACAGAGGGAAAGAGCATGAGGAAAATATTAACATTAAACTGAGACGAGTGATGGGAGGGAAAGGGAGAGAGAAGGGAAATTGCATGGAAACGGAAGGAAACCCTCATTTTTATACGAAATCACATATACAAGGTTGTGAGGGGAAAGGGGGGGAAGGGAGAGAACGGAACAACAGCAGATGAGGTAGAGGGGGAAGATGAGAGGGGAGGGGAGGGGGGATAGTAGGGGATAGGAAAGTCAGCAGAATACAACAGTTATTAATATCGTATTATGTAAACATTGTGAATGTGTAACTGATGTGATCCTGAAATCTGTATTTGGGGTAAAAATGGAAATGCATAGCTCATTTGAATCAAATGTATGGAAGATGAAAAATAAATAAATAAATAAATAAATTTAAAAAAAATTTTCCCCTTTCCATAAATGCCTTTGAAGAAGATCAGGTAAGTATTTTCAGCTATAATAGAAATATGTCTGAATTATTTTGCAACTGTAAATGTCATGAACCAAAAGGATGATTGATATTGCCCTCAAGAACTTCACTTATGAGTATCAGTTAGGAATTGCTATAGAAGTGATTTCTAGAAAGAGACCTGAGAGCCCTAACACTATGTAATTTTTCTGTTTGCAAATACTATGCATTGTTTTGCTTAGTTTACCATTCTTGCACTATACATTTCAGGTTTTCCAACATCTCTATTTCCAGCAACTTAAAAAAGGACTTCTTAAGTTTATATTCAAATGTCTATAAAATTCAATATTATGAACATGACTCCTCAAATCATAAATCTATGACATTTATACCAATATACCTCTAAAAACTAATTTAGTAATCTATAACATTTATAAATTTCAATCTTTTAAAAAGTTAGTAGTTTACTTCTGTCTCTGTGAATGTATTTTAAGAAGCTTTAAATTGGTTTAAAATTGGTTTTGTTTAGAGTTTTCTTAGTGCTTACTTGCTTATATACTTTAATTTTATTATTTACATTTGAATTAGCAAAATAGTGCAGAAAATGTTATTCATTTTTAGCCTTTAATCTCACTTTCTATAGAAAGTAACTGTATAATTATTTCAGCCTAGACTATTTATATTAGATTTATGCTCTGCAGAAGTGACCAATTATTTTATTTTACTATTTAATTCACTATACTTGCAGTGTACATTTCAGATTTTCCAACAAATTTATTTCAAGCAATTTACAAAGGGTTTCCTGCACTTATATTCAAATCAAGTACTTGTTCAGATGTCCAGGAATTCAATATCAATCATTCTTGCTTAAGTGAAAAACTGTTTAGAAACCAGTAAATCTCAACAAACCCTAGTATCTAGTTTTTTTTGCTGATTGTCCACTGGTATAATTCATTATTTATGACTTTTACCTCATTTTCTAATAGGGAATGCCATTATGGGACTTTAGAAAGAAGCACCATTTTAATTTTCTGTATGGGTAAGAATGCTCAGAAAGCCCTAATTATATAGAAACACAAATAGTTTTATCTATGGTCCCACAACTAACTGGATTCACTATTGTAAAGATGTGGCAATTTTCAAATTGGTTGAATTTTATTAGTGGACAATATATAAATATATACATATATATATTTATATATGTTTATACATATATAAACATATAACTTATAAAGTATGTGGTATATTTATATATCCATCTATATATTTATATATATGCATTTAAAAGCAATCATCTCCCTTCAAATAAACGTCTCCCTTTAACTTTCCTATCCATAAAGCGTCATCTATAAGAACATTTTATAGAACTATACCTCCACTTGTAACTTAAGTAGGAGGCTACAGCAAGTATTTGTGAGATGTAAGAAACATTCAGAATGAATTTTATTCTTAATGTTTGATTCCTTTTGTAAAAGCTAATGGAAATCTCAGTGCATATTTTACCTATGAATTTGGATAAGGTTTTATTAAGAAACCCAAAAAAAGTACTTCCTTGAAAAGAAAAGAGAAATTGTACTCATTCATAAAACATAATAATTCTGAAGTAATTGTTTAACAATTTGGAAAAAACTTTTAGCCATTTGATAGGTCACAAATTTAAGAATCAAACTGAAAAATGAGGAGCAATCTCCTAGCTAAAAATGCACTCATGTTTTAAAGTACCTATTTTACTGAACATTTTATTGGCCACATGACAAATATGCCATCAATTTAGGGGACAATGAGTGAAATCATTAGACTGTGCCTTCAGTTGCTGATGATCAGAGAGACCTGGATGAGATGTTTGTTTCCACTGGAAAATATGATGAAAAATAACCCATATCAGACAAATCTAAACAAAATTGAAAGAAATGACAATAACAGTGATACTAAGCATTTAAAAGGGAGTGTTCAACATGCCAGAAGCCTCTCTAGGAAGTGTCCTCATATAATGTTATTTAGCAGAAAAAGAAACTGAGGTACAAATAATTTTGCCCAAGTTTACCCAACAGATAAATGGCAAAGCTGAGATTTGAACCAGGCAAAACTGGGTCCAGATTTGCATTTTTAAATATTGTTTTCAAGGATAATTAGTTATTAAAGGAGGAAGAAAGAATGGTTAGAAATATTGATATGAGCTAACTACTAGGGGAAGAGACATTTACTCCAAAAATTACCTGAATACAGCCCTTAGCAGCACATTTATAATTCTCTGTTTTATATTTCTGTGCAATTATACCTTTATGATATTATTAGGTCCATGTTTGCCCCTCATTTTCTCAAGGTCTACCAAATATTCACTTATAACAATAGCTTTAGTTTCTTTAATTTTCAGAAAAAAAAATACTTAAATGAAAAGAAACGTATGACTTATAAAGTATGTGGAATATGTTAATAGAACACTTTGAAATTTTCTATAAAAATAGTTTGCTTACATAATCTAAATGTGATATACCTTTAAAAATTAGCTAAATTATTAAAAATTGGGCATAATAAATGGCAATGAGTTGAGATTTGGTAAACCAAATGGTTTTGGCCTATCTCTTGTCAAAAATATCCATTAATTCCATAGCAGAGATGCTAAAGGAGCATACAAGTTTTCAAGTGATGCTAAGTTGAGACATCAACATATCAAAGTAGAAGAGAAGACAAAACCACGAGACCTCTGAAGACTCACAACCTGAGGAAGTGATAGAATATGAAAGTTTGTGATATTTATTATTATGTATTTTATCATTATTAGATATTTATGAATTAGTCTAAGATTGTCAACAAATCACAATTCAAGAAAAATTTGCTTACTAGTGTTTGAAAATTTTCTCTATGTCTGTTAATTTTTATGCTGCTTCTGAGATATTCATTGTTTTAATTTTGAAGGAATATGAATGACTGAACTTGGTCCTAACCCCTTTCTGGGCTGGTTATATAGTCTTCCCTAGATGCCAACCTAATTTAATTTTTGACTTGGATGGAGGCTCAACTACCAATGGTCTGTCTTCATTCAGTGATATAAAATGCACACACTCACAAATGTGAGTGTACACACACACACACACACACACACACACACACACACGTATAGATACAATAGGCTGGTATTCAGGAGTCCAGTTATTTATACTTGTTCTGACATCAAATTCCCTTTTATGTCTTGGTTAAAAAAAAATCTAGTACTAGTACCTTGGATTTATCATCACCAGTTTTATTTAGGTCTTGAGAAGGCAATTAAGTTGATGAGATTTATTTGTTTTACTTTAAAATGCTTCATTTTCAAGTATTTGACTCTTTTTTTCTACCTTATAGAAACATTATAATTACTATCCTGAACTAAACTGTTTTCTATTCATTAGTATGTTAATTATTCACAATTTAAGACTCTTTGGTGTATTTATAGGATATTATTCTTCCTGGATTCTTGGACAATATTGCCAATAAAAAAAATGTGTCTCTGAAATACTGAAATCATTAGGAACCATGCAGAGAGCATATAACTTCTTAGGCTTCATATAATAACTCTTGCAGTCCATGGATAGAGAGATATAGACATCTACAGATACATGCATATGGATATAAATATAGATTCAGTTTTTAATTTCACTGAAATGTGCTGCCTATTTTAGAAAGTTTGACTTTATAAAGATGAAAATGGACATCTTTGATAACACGATGTTATTATGATGAACTGACTAAATAAAACTGTTGAAACCCCAGAGATAACAGAAAAATCATAACTTCCAAATAGGGTATCATAGTTACTTTAGAAAACTATAATATCAGTAGTCAGCAAGTTTAGAAAATTTGCAAGTTATATCACAGATTAGCCTGAATAAGATACTTTTTTTTCTTTTCCTCAGAGGAAATACAAGTACCATATGTTGAAGCAAGAAATTAACTGATTTAAAAAATAACAACTTTATGAAGTCATAATAGAAATAAATTTTGGGAATAAAGAAATTGCATTTATGTGACCTACATAGAAAAGAAAGCAAAGCATAATGTGAGTGCATGAAATCTTCTCTTATTCATTAAAATGCATGAAATAAAAGTGGTTTTTGTTAGGAGTATGGATGTTTAAGTTGGATTGCAGGAATGCAGTCCATTTTGGAATTTGCAGATCAGATTACCTGGCTTTACTTTTGTATAGTGAATGTACACACAGGATACTACAGAAATCTAGACAGATCAACATGTAATGATTATCCCCTGAAAATCTGATCACCATTTTTTACTGATTTTGCCTTCATCGTGAATATAGTTTCCAAAACATTTTGAAGGAGCCAACAAAAGTGGAATTTAATATAGTTATTTTCAGATCCATTGTATAATTGATCAACAACAGACTAGGTCTGTTAGAAAAAGTCTGGAATTACAAGCTTGGTAAAACCAACGTTACTAAGCAGAAACTCTATGGGAAAAATAAGCAGAGTTTAGGAGGGATGATAAGCAAGACTATGAAATTATGTAGCATCCTAACTTTCAGTTCCCTCCATGGAAACCTTGATTTCCTCCATGGCTCACTCTTCACTTTTTACTTTCTTTGTGCTTACTGGTCTCTGAGTTTTAACTTTTACATTAAACCCTAGAATAAATTCCTTGCCAGAACTCACTGCTTCCTAAAAGTTTAATATGCCCTACAACTATAAATATTTTTCTATGTTGAGTAATAAGCAATGTTAACTAATCCTATCACTTCTCCCCTACATCCGAATTGACTAACTGCCTTCCAAAGTGTACTAGAAAACTCACTTCTGAGAAACTTGTCAATTACAAAACTTGGCCTAATAATTATTCCTGGTATGATTGTGAATAGTCTTTTATGTTATATCTTCATAAGCTTATTAAATTAATTTAAGTAATGTCAGTTTAACTTTGTTGAAAAATCTCCATATCCCTCACGTTATCAAGAATCTAAATTATCCTACAGAACACATGTCCTATAAATGCACTCTGATTTTAACACTTTGAACTCACATGTTCACAAATGCTAGGTTTACTTATTTCTTCACTCTACTAGAACTGAATTATTCAAGATTGTAGCAACTAGTTACATGATGTCATTTTAATTTTAAATTAAATTAAAATTAAACACAATTAAATTCAGTTCCACTGAAACTGTGTGTTTCAAATGTTCAAAAGTTGGAAGCCCGGCTGTGAGTGGTGACTGACGATCATCATCCCAGTGGCTGAGAAGGCTGAAGCAGGGGGATTGCAAGTTCAAAGTCAGCTTCAGCAACTGAGGCCCTCAGTGAGATCTTGTCTCCGAATGAACTTAGAAAAAAAAGGCTGTGGGTGTGGCTCAGTGGTTAAGCACTTCTGGGTTCAATTCCTGGTACAAAAGAAAAAAAAATGAAGAAAATTGAAGCTACTCTAAACCACATTAAACACATTTCCTTTTTTATAGAAAGTTCTATGGGACTACCATACTCAAGTGTCTTTTTTCCAGTGTGCTCCAATCTATCATTCTATCTCCACTTGCTTCTTCTATAGCTGAGATCTCATTACAGATTTTAACTACACTTTCAAAGTCTCTTCTCTTGCTACTAATCAATCACACGAATGCCAAACATCCTCACAAACCTCCATCATTTATTTGCCACCAAGTATGCTAAACAATGCCTTATAAAAACTGAGAAAATAAAAAAATCCAGTGTGGATTATGCTTGCAGTAAATTCTTTTTTGTTGTCTTTTCATTTTCAAGTAATCAGTCCCAAAGTGCCTATAATTAGTCCCTCCATCTCATTCCCTGGAGTCAAGCTATTCTAAACCATTTTTACTCTTCACAAGGTTTTCTACTTCTCCCGAGGAGTTCTGTGAATGCACTTGCTTCTATGAAGGGATAGGTGCTGCAATAATGGATAGTCTATCCGTCATGGCCCTACCTAAGGATTTTGAGCGCTTGGAGAGTGATTGGGGAAAAGGCATGGCCAAGAAGTTTCAGGGGCACACACAGGCTGATATGGTAGACTGCTTGACAAGTCTGTGTGCAAAGAAAGTCTCTTGTAGCAAGCAGCTGTCCTGAGGGTTTGTCTGCATGGAGCTGCCATCCAGAAGTGAAGGAGAACAAAGGAAGTCCTGGATGAAGATTGGTAAGGAGGGCTTTACATCTAAATGCTGTTGCTCATGAGCTTGGTGGGAAGTCTCTCAGAGTTCCCAAGCAGGAGTTTGGAGCTTTATAGTCCTGTGTTTTGTATATTATCTGTGGTTAACAGATGTTGGGCACAGTCTTACAGGGTATGCAAAGCAGACAGGCACCAGCTAGCTAAAATTCATTTGGTTTTGGCCATGTTTAAAACAACTGGATTTGTAAAATTTGAGTTTGGCACCAGAAGGTTTTTGAGCCAACAGGTCTTAGCTTGCTGTGGAGAAATAAATAACCCAGCGGCCAATGTTCCAAGGTGATTTTAACTCATTGATATAATACCTACTTAGTAAAAAAATCTATATCCCAGAAACAGAGCTTCTTTCTTTGAAGTTTCATTGATGACAATCTTCCCTCTTCTTGACTCCTCAGGAAAAGACACAGAATATTTACCTTGTGTTAATGTGAAGTAGTTTGGATTAATTAGGTGGAAAATAACAAGTACATTAAAAGTCTTACCCTACTTCCTTCCCTAAAGCACAGAATATGATTCCAGGTGTTTAGGTTGGACCAAGTTTACATCTTAATGAAATTGAGGAAATAAAACAAAAATGACGACGACCACCACCAACAAACAAAAACTTATTCTAATGAATTCTCTGTATTCTCCTTCTCACTCAAAAGGGTAATACTTAAATTCTTTATATTTCCCCAGGGTGAACATAAAACTATGATTTCTCTTTTACATCTGTCTTAGCTAGCTCTACTCAATCAATGATTCTTTAATGTTTTTGTGCTAACACCTACTATTTTTTTTCTTTACTTGGATAAGGTAATATTACTCTCTATCTTTAAAAACATAGATAAACATGCACACATACACACATATACAATATGCTGATTGCTTAGATCTTGATATCTAATTTCCCACTACAAAGTGGGTCTTGAGGAAATACAATAAATGCTAGCAGATATCTATAAAATGAGTAAAACTTTTGGTTTTATCTTATAATTCATAACTATACCCCTTTAGTAAATCTTCAAAAGCTCATTTTAATAGAAGAATGCTTTATATAAAATGCTAATTTGTATTTTGTTGCAATATTTGATTTAAGTTTTGTACTTGGGTATTATATTTGTGGACTTTGAGAGTAAAGAGATATCAAATCCAGTATGGTTTTGCTAACCATGCTGTCTTAGGTAAATTGCCTGATTTTATTGCAACTTTATTTTCTTATTTTGTGAAACTTGGATAATAACTTTGTGAACTACACTGCAAGTTTATGGACACGCACAGTGGACAGTGGTCCTAGTAAGCGGAAAACATTTAATCAGTATTCACCACTGGAAAATAAATGGTTGATTATTACTTAGCATCCATTTTTACTTCACTGTGCCTTCATCCCTACTTGCTAATCAAACCTCAGGGATGAATCAGAAGAGTTCTTAACTGCTAATAGAGCTCCATCTCATTTCCATCCAAAAAAAAAAAGCTTAAAAAGCAAACTATTTACCCAATTCTTCTTGCTGTTGGACATGTCTGAGTGAGAGCTTAACGGCAGCTCTCTCACCATCATTGGGAAACCATTGTTGACACGAACTATGGCAAAGTCTAAATCTAGGGTTGAGTCATGGAATCTCATTCAACTTTGGAAGCAAAGTATACAACCCACCTAGACTGTTTTGGGAAAGAAAAAAATAAGGTCTGTTGCTTGTGTAAATGTAGAAAAAAAATTTGTTTTTCTTGCAGCATTCTAACTCATATAGTTACTCATAATAATGGTAGTCTTCCATGCTCTCTTTGGAACTGAGTGTTCATAACTATAAAATTGAGAGCAGCTTCTTCTCATTTTTAATCTGTCTTTAATCTAGTCATTGTTATTTTCCTTAACACAAGCTTCAACAAATGTATTCTTAGGTAACTTTTCTTCTTCATATTGGATTTTTCTTGTTTTTCTTTCTGGGACTGAGAAAAAGTATAAATAAATGTTCCCTCAAATTTTGCCAACTCTCCAAAAGTTTATACTTCATTTTTTGCTCTTTTATTTCTGATTCACATCTGCAATTCCCTTTATACATTTCCCACTTAACATCACATGTCATTGATTTAATTTGCATTCTCAATTCTTGGTTATTTTCTAGTCTTTTCTTTCTTTTTTCCTTTGTATTTTTTCCCTTTAATTTGCTTTAGACATACATAGAACTCCTTTAATAGAAATGACATAGTTGATTTATATGACTCATATGCTTTCTAATTTTTGGTTTCTCATGTATATCTTGCTATTTCCCATGACTTTTTCTTTTTTTTTCTTTTTCTTTTAGCAACCGAATATTTCGTTTTCTCTGCAAGTTATATATTTTGAAATCTGAGCAATTTATTTCAGACTGTTCTCATCCTCACACAATCCTGTTTTCCAATGTCTTTTCTGTAATGCATAGGTTTTTATAAAAATGAACAAAACAATATATATATATATATATATATATATATATATATATATATATATATATAAGCAAAAAGGAAGCAGTATTTTTCTAAAATAACACTGGACATAAATCATAAAAATTAAATTAGAATGTCTAGAGATAAAATGCAATTTGTCTTAACTTGCTATGACTTATTATAGTCACAGAATTATAAATCTATACTGAACAGATAAATGTGCATTCACTGTACTCAAAACAACCAAATGAGATCATAATAAAATGAACATTATCTTTTACCATATTGACATATACATGTAGATCTATCTATTAGTCTGGAGACAGGAGGGAAAAATTGACTAATACTGAGCATTTATTAAACTCTTCATCACATTCTCTGAAAAAAAGTTTTAACTTGTGGTAAAAAAATGTTAACTTAGCAAAATTGTTAAATTTATACCAATAATATAATAGCAGCAAGTGAAACTAGCTCTATTTATGAACTTTGGACATAATTGATAGTTTCTGAATGTATAAGAATAAAAATTGATATTTGTTTTCAGACAATTCCTGGAGATTTGAGGATCTTTTTTTCATTATTTGTTCTAATTAGTTGCACATGAATAGATTTCAGGATTTTAATTTCCTTTTTTCTTTTGCCAAAATTGTTATGAACACTGGTGATAACTTAGCAAATACTCAGATTATTTCCAGACTTGGAATTTTAGATTTGTTCTTCAATGCTGAACAAAATCTAGTTATTCTTACTTTTTAAAAGGCTTTGAAATAGTAGATATAATGTATTCAGAAAGCAGAATACCAAGGTCTGCTTGGTCTCTGATCTCTCTGATCTTTCCTCAGAGAAACTAACCTTTGAATTTTTGTTTGTTTGTTGATTTGTTTGTTATTTTTAAAGAAATTTCTCCTGGGAATTAAATTAATCTCGGTTCTTGACTCCAGAGTTTTAGACCCAGTTTCCTGCCAGCAGGATCTACACACTTCCCCAAATTCTAGAATATAAGCCCAGAATCCCCCACTGTAGAATGAGACATCTCTTCAGACTGTGGAGTTTCCACTCATTGTTTTCTTTCCTAATACTCCCTGAATATTCATGAACTTGGTATTGAGGTTTGGCTTGGAAGTATTAGATAGCCTCTTTGTATTCTTTCATCCTTTCATCTCAAATAAAATTAAGACCTTTTATTTATTCTATCTGGTTCTTACAAGTTTATCTTTCTCATAAGTCTTCTTGCTCCTAAACATTATGATTTGGACCTTTCAAAATTTTTTTCTAGGAAAACTAGACTTACTTTCTTTCTTCCTTCCTTCCTTCCTTCCTTCCTTCCTTCCTTCCTTCCTTCCTTCCTTTCTTTCTTTCTTTCTCTTTCTTCCTTCCTTTCCTTCCTTCTTTCTTTCTCTCCCTCCCTCCCTCCCTTCCTTCCTTCCTTCTTTCCTTCCTTCCTTCCTCCCTCCCTCCCTGTCTCCCTCCCTCCCTCTTTCTCGCTTTTGTTCTTTCATATGTTCTTTTTAGATACACATGACCATAGAGTGTATTTTGACATGCTCTACATACATGAAGTGTATATATTTTAATTAGGATCCCATTCTTCTGGTTGTCCATGATGTGGCATTTCACTGGTGATACATCAAACATGGACATAAGAAAGTTGCATCTGATTTATTCTACTGTCTTTCCTACTCCTGTCCCACCTCCCTTCCCTTAGGCTTCTTCTATATTCTCCATGTGGAACATTTTCCTTAAATTTTATATTCATTACTTTGTTTCAACTGAAACTAGGTCTTCATATACGAAAGGTTTATCATATGAACTCAGGCCCATATTCTTGGAACATGATGTGTGCATTCATTCAGAACCCCATGTTCAGAAGAATTATTTACTTGATATAATGTTTTATTTTCCTCTTAATCCTTAACCATTTTATCCTTGAATATTTTCTTCTATTATATATTTTTATTAATTCTTATTGTCTGTATAACATTAGGATACACTTTGACCTAATCACAAAAGCATGGAATACAATATGCTCCAACTCAATCCCCAGGATGTACCCCCTCCCCACTCCTCCCTCCCCCTGTTTTCCTCCCTCTACTGATTTTTCTGCAGTTTATTTATAGTATTTTTAATTTATTAGTGTTTTGTATATATACTTGATGTTAGGATTCACTATGCTATATTCATGTATGTCCATACAAAACTCAGATTTATTCCACCATTCTTTGCTTTTCCTGCCCCCACCCCCATCCTCTTCATCTACTCTACTGATCTTTCCTAAATTTTGATAAAATTTTCTCTCTGTTTTTTTTCCCATTTCTATCTTTCTTTCTTCTCCTACCCATTTGGAATAGCTTCTGATATTTTAATAAACATGAAACCTTTGGGTTTGGGGGACTGGCTTAATTCACTTAGCTGGATAGTCTCCAATTCCATCCATTTGCCAGCAAGTAAAATAATGTTATTCTTCTTCATGGCAGAGTTATACTTCATTGTGTATATAAACCACATTTTCTTTACCCATTCTTCTGTTGAAGGGCACCTAGGTTGGCTCCATAGCTTAGCTATTGTGAATTGTGTTGCTATAAACATTGATGAGGCTGTGTCACTGTAGTATGCTGATTTTAAATCTTTTAAACATCTACTGAAGAGTGGGACAGGGGGGTTCATATGGTGGTTTCTTTCCTAGTTTTCTTGAGTCATTTCCATGCTGCTCCAGACTTTTTTTTGTAATATAAAATATAGTAGGACAGTTGAGTATGTGTGCAGACAGAGGAGAAACAGACCGTGTATGTCTCCCATTGCTCCTCATCACCCTGTCTGCACATATTACTCATGATGACTAGGAACCTGAATTCCAGTGGACTCCTGAGGTATTGAGAGTCCACCCAGACTCAATGCAAGTATAGATAAATGTGGATTACGTTAGTGAATAATCAGGGGAACTAAGTGTCTCAAGAAGCCTGATAGGTCATGTTTATTAGAAGTGTAATTGGTTTTGAATGCAGAAAGTAAACAAAGACATTCTAAGGAACACAAAGGACAAGGAAAATTATCATACCCTTTCTTTCTCATGTTACTTCACTGTATAATCCAACCATGTATACTGAATATGATGGCATAGAAGGACAGGGAAAACAACCCATTGCTCTTCTAGTCCTTCAGAATTCTTCTCTAAGACTGTTATAAAGCATTGGCATTATGCTTTAATCATCAAAGAGTAAAATGAAAAGGCTCAAGTTACTTTTGTGCAGTGTTTCTACTATTCTGGGTAAGGAAAACATGCATATAAATACACAAATTATAAAACAGAAATTTCTGTCTTTTTTTTAACATATGGGTTAAATACTCATATTACATTTGAAATTTGGATGAGGTATTTAGCAAAATTCATGGACAATTTCAGAAAATTTTACTTCTGGTAACATGCCAGTCATGGTGTTTTAGTCAAGAATATAAAATTTATGTCATATTACTTCTACTTGATTGCAAGTATCTGATCATCTCTAGATGTTGTCGAATACAGCTGTGCCAGTACAGGTATACATTGAGATATATATTTGTCTGTTTATCTTTACCAAAATGGAAATTTCTTATTCTTAGTTATTCATTTAAACTATAACAAAATATATTAATGAAAGACAATATGTAAAGACAAATTGCATAATCCAATTTTATTACTGATAATAATAGTCACTGTAAAATCATAAAAGTATATGTAGCTTCAAGTGACCATATTTCACACACACAAAAATGGTCTCATGTCAAATTTCTTGGGAATTTATGGTGAAATTTTCCATGACCCAGCAAGAAATTCATTTGAGTTTGAATCATATCACTTACTTATGCTCACCCCACCTCTTTAAGTACACATTGAATGACTCTACAGTTGAGTCAAATAGAAAGATACAAGAGGTTTAGGTATAATTAAGCTTTGTTAGACCAAGAAAGTACTTAAGGTCTTGCTCTTTTCTAATCATTTATTTTTATTGATCAAATTATGGATGTTATTATGCAAATGACTTTAGACAGGTCAAATGTCTAAATTAATGCATTAGTACACTTAAGTGTTAAAATGAAACCTTAGACCACAGGGCTATCTATTTAAGACTTGATTGAATACAAATGGGCAGTTTTTCAAAGAGAATTCTAAATGAATTCAAATGAGAATCTGGAATATCCAAACAGAATCCTAATTTATTATTCTCAGTCAATATATGTGTAATTTATACATATCTATATAATATAAAACTTCAAATTCAGTGATAGTTTTTTTTTTTCTCATTGCACTTCTTGTGCAGTTGGATTTAATAACAACAGGATCTTTCTCATAACAATGGAGTTCTTCTTCAATGACTTGCTTATTTGAATGCTATTTCATAAGACATGGGCATATTCACTCTCTTCTCATATTTGGTGTTAAATATTTGATCATTGTTACTTTTTTAAAATGGAAGTTATTTTGTCATTAATTTTCTTCCAAAATGAGTTGCATCTACACATTATTTTAATTACTTTCACATCAATGCCCCAATTTAATTTGTGGTTGATTTCATTTAACATGAGAAAAAAAACAACCAATCAAGGAAAATTCATAAATATACATTTGAATTAAAAAGGCTCATTAGTATACATAGGTTTGTAAAAATTCATTAGACAACTTGTTTCATTATATTGTACACCTATATCACATTTTCTTTCTAAATCTGGGATATAGTATAATAACATAAAAGAAGGTGAGCTACCTTGCATAGGTCATGGTATTATGTTTCAGTAACATTTTGGTAATACATCATATCTTTTAATAAAATAATGTGAAAATTTTTTATTTACAACAGTCCCAGTTTTATTAGATGGTTTATTCTTTATTATTTGTCAAAGTTCTCTCACCATTGTATCATTTGGTAAAATTAAAACAACTCTACATTTTAAACTTGTTGTTGTTATTATTATTATTATTATTATTATTATTATTATTATTATTATTATTTTTATACTTCACTTCTTCCTAAAAAATGATTCTATATTTATTTATAGTTCATTCCTTTGTGAAGACATGTTTTAATTTTAGAATACAGCAAGGCATTCATATACTATACCATTGACAAATGATAAAAAATGTACCCAAATATGGGCACACATTTTCAATACAAAAGTTTTGTGACAATGCCTGGCTTACCATATATGTTCAAAATATCTATATTAAATATATTTGAACACTTGGATGCCATTTAATTTTTTTCTACTCTAAAATTCCCTCATTATAAATACCTAATTACCTTCTCATTGGAATACAAAGTATTTGTGGATTGTTTGCTGATGTTCTTTAAAATCTAAAACTTTTAAAAATAGTAAGAACATGCCCACAAATTTTCATATATGCCAAGTTTTTTAATAATTAATTAAATATAAATACTGAAGTTTATTAGTACATAATCAAGCATACCACTCATTCTTTTTTTTTACCAATGTATGATAATTTATTTCAGACTTCAACATAAAAATATGCTCTGAAGGAGAACATTAAGTATATAAGCTGCAACAGAGTTAAAGAGGAATTATTTTTAATGTATTTTTTTTATTTATATATGACAGCAGTATGCATTACAATTCTTATTGTGTATATAGAGCACAATTATTCATATCTCTGGCTGTATACAAAGTATATTCACACCAATTCGTGTCTTCATACCTGTACTTTGGATAATAATGATCATCACATTCCATCATCATTAATTACTCCATGCCCCCTCCCTTCCCCTCCAACCCCTTTGCCCTATCTAGAGTTTATCTATTCCTCCTATGCTCTCGCTCCCTATCCCACTATGAATCAGCCTCCTTATAGCAAATAAAACATTCGGCATTTTTTTTGGGGGGGAGGGGGATTGGCTAACTTTACTTAGCATTATCTTCTCTAACTCCATCCATTTACCTGCAAATTCTATGATTGTATTTCTTTTATTGCTGAGTAATATTCCATTGTGTATATATATGCCACATTTTTTAATCCATTCATCTATTGAAGGGAATCTAGGTTGCTTCCACAGTTTAACTATTGCTGGGAGCCATCAGCCAAGTAGGTATGACAATTTCCTTTCCAGCGTACCCCCATGTTTCTTTAGTGGAAGGACTCGTGGAAATAGGACATTTTGCAGCGACATTGCATGTAAGGTGACCTTGCTCAAGGACCAGGGCGGATCCGTGTTTAGGGTGTTCCCGGTGTAGGATAATCGGAGTTTAGGGTGTTCCCGGTTTAAGGTTATTCCTGCTGGGAATAGGGCGTATCCTGCTGCCTGAGTTCCCCTTGAGTTCTCAAGGGATTCAGAATATATTTGGGAGACAGAAGCCCATGAGGTGTGGATTTGGGCAGAGAACGTGGATTTCCCCAGAACGTGTTTGTAGAAGGCCGGTGTGAGATCGGGAATAAAGAATTGCTGTTTGAATCTACAAGCTGTGTGGTGGCTCATGATTTGTGCCCAGCCAGACTGCGGCAAACTATTGTAAATTGTGCTGCTATAAACATTGATGTAGCTGTGTCCCTGTTGTATGCTGTTTTTAAGTTCTCTGGGTATGGACCCAGGAGAGGGACAGCTGGATCAAATGGTGGTTCCATCCCCAATTTTCCAAGGAATCTCCATACTGCTTTCCATATTGGCTGCACCAATTTGCAGTCCCACCAATAGTGTATGAATGTACCTTTTTCCCCATGTCCTTGCCAACACTTATTGTTGTTTGTATGCATAATAGCTGCCATTCTGACTGGAGTGAGATGAAATCTTAGAGTGGTTTTAATTTGCATTTCTATAATTGCTAGTGATGATGAAGATTTTTTCATGTATTTGTTAATTGATAGTACATCACCTTCTTAGAAGTGTCTATTCAGGTGTATTACTCATTCTTAACAAGTGAAATACTTCCGTGAGGCATCAGCAAATGAATGACATTGATAAGCCTCCCCAAAGGAAAACTGACACTTATTATTTCTCTTTCCCAAACTTGAAGTAAAACAAACAAAACAAATAAACATACTTCCATCTCAAAATTATTAATTGCTCTTATAATTTTACACAGAATGGGGAACTCTATCTTATTGTCATGTACATTATTGTATCATTATTAATTTTTATTATGTTCACAATCTGTTTCCAGAAAGTAAAGAATAATTTTCTATAGACAGGTATGTAAGTAAAACTGCTGAAAATAAGAGACAGGAGGAGAGAACAGGAGAGATGCAGACATAGACAGAGGAGGAGACACTTGACATTAGAATTTAAGCCATTTACACTAATAACTTATCAACTATGAAATTTCTAACTTTTTCTCATCCGTTTAGCAAAATGACAAACAATTCTTAAATGTATGGAAAATATTATATTAAATAATTATGTGACTTAACTTAAAGAGGCTTGACTGATCATAATAATGTGGTTTATTTAAGGTTTCATAAAACATTTTATTACTTAAAATGATCATGGGGTCAAAGTAGTTCAGGCAATCATAAAAGGTAAATATGCAGTGAAAACTAAGAAAACAAATGCAATGATATTATTATTATATTCAGGAGTGGGTAGTGAGGCCCTAGAGTGTTAGCAGAATTGAGATTAGTTCTTCAAAACTAAGCTTTTAATCTCTTGGAATTAGAACAAACTATAGTGAATAAAGCACTACGATTTCTTTGTTGTCTCTAAAAACCCAACATGAGCTCAATTTTTCTTAGGCATGAAAGTGAGGAAAAGGATCACCGACTAAAGGTTGGGGGTTTTTTGATGTCAGATCACTCCACACGACATCGCATTATATGTAGAACATAATGTGGGACTTCAGAAAGACCACCTTAAATACCATAAAAAGTCTTATCGCTTAGTTTGTACACTGTGTCTCAAGAAAAGTTACTTTAGTTGTGGTTTGTATGCCTTAGTGCTGGTCTATATGGATGATGAATTTCTAAAATGTGTATTCTCAAGATGTGATATTTTAAGTTTTCTTTCTCAAAACGTGAATGTTATCTGTTCTCTTTGATTACTAAGACCTCATTTTGTGTTACCAAGTGACTATTTAATATTTGTTATTTCTATTGAAAATAAGTAGCTGAAAATTTCCAAAGTACTAATTTTCCACATTGTTTTTGGAAAGTTGTATGAGTGATACAATCATCCCTCTGGTCAAAATAAAAACAATTCATCTAGAAAAATTAATACAGAGAGAAGAGAAGATGCCCTGAGATTTGAATTGGCCTATTTCTGCTCACTATAATTCTGGTAGTGGAAATGAACTACTGTTGAGAATCCATGTCTATCCCCATGACAACGTCTGTTTCTTCAGACACTAGTATCACTTATTATTCCTTCTCCACAAGGGGTAACCATTTGTTAAAGAATGAAGGAAAATTACTCTTTCCGTTCCTGCTATCATCAAGACTATATGTGCATAATAATATTTTGAAAAATATTGCCGTTCTATGGCAAAATTCTGTCAGGCAGTTGTCTTGGGCTGCCCTCACTTCTTTACTCTTTACTTTGATCCACGAGTTCTAACTCAGATTGCTCCTACAGGGAGGCATTTCTGTACAATGCACAGAGTGATTGCATATTCCTTTACTCATATATATTTTATAACATTCATCATGTAAATTCATATTTGTTTGCCTTTAATTTTGTCCTTCATGCTGCATGGTCCTTGATAGTAAGGATCATAATTGTTTATCAACAGTTTTGCCCATGGGAGCTGCATAGAGTATCCACTTAATGTGTAAATACATAAGTAAATTAAAATAGATAACAATTCATGTGTACTAAAAGTATAAGCTTTTAAATAATAACTAATTTATTGCCTATCATTACTAATTTTACCCTATGTTATTAACTAACTTAAAAATAATTTATATTTGCTTGTTCTTGTCATTTGGGATTTAAAAAATACATATTTTTTTTAAACAACTGTTTACCCATTCTTTATAAAGTAATATCCAATTGCAATAGGAAATGAGAGAATGACACATTTGCTGAAGGAATATAATCTACAGCAAACTGTGCTGGATGTCTTACTTATATTCTTATTTTCATTTTAGGAAAACATTATAAAAATCAATAGAGAGAAGCCAGGCACAGTGGTGTATGCCTGTAATCCCAGTGGCTCGGAGGCTGATACAGGAGAATCCTGAGTTCAAACCCAGCCTCAGCACTGGAAAGGCACTAAGCAACCCATTGAGAACCTGTCTCTAAATGAAATACAAAATAGGGCTGGGGATTTGGTTAGGTGGCCAAGTGCTCCTGAGTTCAGTCTCCAGTACTTAAAAAAAAATTAATAGAGAGAAATCAGAACATGATGTTGATTGGATAAGATCATCCAATACTCTTCTCTCCACGGGCACACTGATTTTAACATTTATTCATGCACCAAACTA
The DNA here is from genome assembly GCF_048772815.1 of Callospermophilus lateralis. Taxonomy (NCBI): domain Eukaryota; kingdom Metazoa; phylum Chordata; class Mammalia; order Rodentia; family Sciuridae; genus Callospermophilus; species Callospermophilus lateralis. Next base: position 3,061,925 of record NW_027514663.1, on the reverse strand, counting down.
CTTCACAGGAAGTTAGGAAACCAAGTGAGGGATCTGGAGTGCCTTGTTTTCAAATAATGTTAAGAGAAACTAAAGAAAGCAGAGAAGAAAGACTTGCCCCTGTATACCCGCCCTGCAACCAAAACACACATCTCAAAATAGTATAGGAAAGAGTTCCTGCTCGGGAGAAGAAGGAAAAAAGTTCATGTCTGACCTAAAGGCTAGTTTGAGATCCACTACTGTGACATTCAGTGCCAGGAAGAGCCAAACAGCCCTGTCCCCAGTCCAGCACCTTCAGATCAAGCTCTGGAACCACACTTTACAGGAGGCCAAGAGACTACCCCCTAGACCCCCTATTATTTAGCAGTAGAGGAGGGGCAAGATTCTACTTCCTGGAGAGCAGAACATGAATGCTATCACAGGCCTAAGAGCATGGTGCTAGGTTTGCTACAGTGAGATCCAGCAGAAACTAGTGGTCCCTATGCTTAGCCCAGGCTCACAATGAAGCATCCAGATTTTTCAAGGCACAATACCCTAGTCCTGTATCCTGGTAGACAGACTGGAGATGTTGTTTATATCATTGTCAGCCTTAGAGCAGGACTATAGCACTCCACGAGGACTGTGCATGTCTCTGTAACTGTGAGACTCGGCTGCAATTCAGGTTAGGGTCAGTCATTGTAGACAAGAGACTGTCTCTACCATTCTTTGCCCAAATTCAAGTGGTATAGTGTGGAGCAAAACTCCATTGGTTGAGGGTAGGACAAGATTGGAAGAACAGGACTTTACTTGGAGCTAAGTGGTGAAAGCCAACACTTGTCAGGTGCTAACAGTCCCTATTCACAACCCAATGGCCATGGTCAGAATCTCTAGAATAGCCCAGATAAAAGGAAGATAGAAACATTCCTAGTCCATTGCACTTATATCCTAGTCAGAATCTCTTCTGACTAGACACAATGGCCTTGAGCCACAAGTCTACTTCAGCAATAGGCAGCTCATAGCAGTGTGGGCCCTGATCCTATCTTAGTAATGCATTGGTTTTGGCATAAAAAAAAGTGTCAAGATATGAAAAAATATGCATAGAAGCCTGGGGCTGATCCTTCAGTGGTCATTCTGCCTACAGTTGGGATGATTACTGTTTTGAGTACTCCAGTTCAACCTTAAGAATACACCAGCAAGGGGTCTGGGGTGGTGGCTCAGTGGTAGAGTGCTTGCCTTGCATGTGTGAGGCACTGGCTTCTATTCTCAGCAATATATATATATATATATATATATATATATATATATATATATATATATCAATAAAGTTCTATCAATAACTAAAAAAAATTAAATTAAAAAAATAAAGTACACTAGCAGAATTTAGGAAAATCTTGGCACAATCCATAGTGCTTTAAAAGTGACAATATACCAACAAAAAACTCATAGGATTTAGATTTAGGCACCATCCAATGACGAAATATCAGAAGTGATTATAGTATTGGAGAATATAGGCAGCCCAGTTAGAATTTCCAGAAAGATAGGTACAAAGTCAGATTGCAAAGATTGGAACAAATGCATAATCTTTCAATGTCTGTATGATGTTGCATAGCAACAAACATCAAGAACATTTTTGGGAAACAGTATCTTATCTAATGGTCATAATAAGGTACCAGAAACTGACCATGTAGTAACTAATATAAGTGTGCACTCTGATGGAAAGTTTAAGAGAGATATTTCAAGGAAACTTAAATAATTTCAAGAAAACACTGAGGAAAAATTCAGTACTCTATCAGATAAATTGAATAGAAGAATGGAAACAATTTTAAAAAATAAGACCTTGAGTTGAAACATACACTGAGAAAAAAATTTAAAATGTGATAAAAGTTATCAAGAACATAACACAGCAAATGAAAGAAAGAACTAACAAAGCCAAAGACAACCGATATGAAATGCACAGTTTGAATAGAGAAAATAATAAAGAAGAATGAAGAATGCTCATAGAAAAACTGGGACAGCATTGAAAGAGCAAATATTCAGGTCACAAGGGTTCAAGAGCAACTTGAGAATGCCAAAAGAGTATGAAAGTATATTCAGAGAGAAAATTTCCCAATTTAGATAAAGATATGAATATCCAGGTTAGGCAGGTCAAAGGTTAGTCAGAATTAACTCAACCAAATCTATTCTAAGACATATTATAATCAAAGTCTCACAGGTAAAAAATGAGAAGAAGATTCTTAACCAGTTAAGTTTCAAGTTCTCAATTCTGCAAACATAATAAAATTTCAACTCAATGTTATTTCAAAGTTACCACAAGTGCTATATTTGTTGCTGAATTTGAGTTTTTGTAAGTCTCCCACAGCTGAGATGATGGAACAAAATGTGTGAAGGAAGAAAGAAGAAGAGAGGAAGAAGAAAATAATAACATACATACGTATATCCCAAATTTCCTCAATATCAGAGTGGTGTGACACTTTCACAGTATTGAAAGAAAAAAAATGTCAACCCAGAAAACTGTACCAAACAAATCTATCTTCATAAATACAGGGAACATAAAGCCACTCCCAGAGAAACAAAAGCTTATGGAATGTATCTCACAAAATCAGTCCTACAATAAATGTTAGAGCCAAGTTCTTCAAAAATATAAGTGGAAAGAATTTTTTTCAAACTAATTCTAAGTTAAAACCTAATTGTTTCTCCATATACAGGGCACCTCTATTCTAAAATAATATCTTCAACACAGTTCAACTATGATGGTTTCCCTTTAACTTTTGGGGGATATATTTCAAGATCCCAGTGGATACCTGAAATTGTAGATGGTATATAATACTATTTTTAACTACACATTTCATATATATATATATATATATATATATATATATATACATATATATATATATATGTGTGTGTGTGTGTGTGTGTGTGTGTGTGTGTGTGTGTGTATGTATGTATGTATATGTGTTAGGCATAGTAAGAGATTAATTACAAAAACTAATAATAAAATCAAACAATTATGCAATATAATATAATAAAATTATGTAAATATATTCTCTCTGAAAATATCTTATTCATTCTTCTTGCAATGATGTGAGATGATACAGTGCTTATGTGCTGAGATGAAGTTAGATGAATAACTTTAGCTTTGTGATGTACTGAAAGTCTATTATGTAAGGGTTACATATGCACAAGCTCTGTGATGATACCAGATAACCAGGATGCCTGCCAACTATCTAAAATGTAAGTAGCATAGTAGCATATACATCATAGATACATTGAACAAAGGGATGATTTACTTCCCTTGGTGGGAAAAAGGAGAATAGCTTATGAATCCATTAAACTGCTTAGATTTATGTGTAAATTATAACTTCTAAATTATTTATTTCTGAATTTTCTATTTAATATTGTTGGACTGTCTCTGACCATGGGTAACTAAAATCATTTATAAAAACATACTGGATAAGGGAGGACTACAGCATTATATGCAATATTATAGTTATCTGATTGTCTGTTTAATGCTTTCACCATTTATGATAATCCTATAAATAAGCTATTCCAAAAATTATGTTTATATTAATAATGCAATGTTTTTTGAGTTATAAGAAAATTAGACATCATAGATTAAAATCCAATTGATACTAATCAGGTGTGTCACATTGGGCAAGTTACTCAGAATGTCCTTAGTCATTTTCTTTTCAATACATATCAAATTTCTTATTTGTGAAATGAGTTAGTATATATATGGTTATAAAAACATGCTTGACCACTAGGTTTGCTGATGATAAAGTGAGGATGAGGATGGTACCAGTGTTTGTGTCAATATTATGCACCAGAACATGAAGATTTCTACTCTCCTGCTCAAGAGTGCCAGCAATGATTGGAAAGTGTACTACTGTTTATATTTTCCATCATCAGTATCATGTGAAACTATTTCATAAGGATTTCACAATTAAACTAGTTTTTCAGGTCTTCTTTTGCTTAATTTACCCAGGATGGAATATGCATTAAAATTTCTGTTATTTAGCCATCTGCCCCATTCTTTCCCTGAATGTAGATTATGATGTTTCTCCACTGGACACATTTTGCATTTCAGGTCAGGTGAAAATGTTTGACTTAAATGAAAATATTCTTAGGGATTTTCTAGAATGTACAATTTTATATATTGTTTGCCATATGATGGATTACTTATAATCTAGACATTGACTCCATTTAGTAGTACATCATTTTCTAAATTGAGGATGTACTTAATAGCAATTGAGTTTTATACTTCCTCTTATGGTAGATATATTCTATTGAAAGTGGTAATGTGAAAAGTGCAAGTTTATATACTACCTTTAAAATATGATTTTTTATTCTCATATTTAATGAATTCCAAATCATATAAAAATATATTAAACCTGAACAATGTTGTTTTATATATGTATATCCTTGATTTTAATTTGTGAATTTATCTATTGAAATAAATTGCCCTTAGGTAAAAGATATTATAAGTTTTTCTTGAAAAATTGACATAATTTTGTTCTTCTTTAAGGAAAAATAATACTCCATTATATACACATACCACATTTTCTTTATCTACACATCTGCTGATAAACATGTATCTTGGATCCATAACTTGGGCTATCTGAATTGGGATATTATAAACCTAGGCATGCATTAATATCCTGACTTTAATTCTTTGAATAAATAACAAGGAGTGGTACAGTAGGGTCATAAGGTAGATTCATTCCTAGTCTTTTGAAAAATCTCTGTAATAATCTTCATGATAGATGTACTAATTTACAATCCCACCCACAGTTTAAAAGTGTTCCCCCAACACACATACAGCCTCATCATCGTTTATTATAATTTGTGTTCTTATTGATTGCCATTCTAACTGGAATCAGTGAAATCTCGGTGTACTTTTGATGTGCATTTCTCTGATTGCTGAAGATGTTGAGCCATTTGTATTTCCTCTTTTGAGAAATATCTATTTAGTTTACTTGGAAAATTAGTGGGCAAAGATTTTCTCCTATTCTATAGGCTTTCTTTCACACTGTTGTTTGATTTGCTGTGCAGAAGTTTTTGTTTTGTTTTGTTTTTCCTTGTTTCAATTTGATGCTATCCTCATCCCATTTATTAATTCTTGGTTTTATTTTCTGAAATTTAGGGGTCTTATTCAGGAAGACCTGAATGCCTGTTCCTAAATGATGGAGTGTCAATCCTGGGTTTTTTTTTTGTTTGTTTGTTTGTTTTTGTAGTTACAAAGTTTCTGGTGTAATTCCTAAGTCTTTGATCTATTTTGAGTTGAAATTTTTGCAAGGGTGGGAAACAAAGATCTAGTTTCATTTTTGTACATATGAATTTCCAATTATCCCAGTGCCACGAAAAATAAATCATGAAAACATCTCCATTCACAGTAGCCTGTAAAAAAAAAGTGCCTAGGAATAAATCTAACCAAAGAGATAAAAAACCTCTACAATAAAAAATTATAGAACACTGAAGAAAGAAATTGAAGAAGACAATAGAAGATGGAAGATGTCCCATGTTTCTTAATAATCAGAATTAATATTGTCAAAATGGCAATGTTACCAAAAGCAATATACACATTCAAGGCAATCCCCATCAGGATCCCATCAAACTAGGAAAAATAGTATTAAAATTCATATAAAAAGCAATGTCTGGTTTTCCTACCTGAAAAAATGAGCTCAGGTTGTCATTTGAACTGATAACTTCATGATAGTCATAGTTCTCTAAGCAAAAAATGTAACAAACAAATATTCTTTTAAATTATTTCTAAAGCAATAACTACTATTATGATGGAATGATGATGAACCTTTAAACATCTTAATTTTAAGGAGAAGTCAGTCTTCATATAAAAATGAAGGATGACTGCTTTTTTTCCCCCCACTTTGCCTTGCTGATGTAATGTTAATACCACTCAGTCACTGCTGCTGATTTAGGTCACCTTTGAATTAACCACTAATATTTTTGAGGTTCTGTGTACTTGCCTCTATAAATCCCCTGGCAAAACCTCTAACAACTTCCAGTGCATTTCACAGTTTATTCTGTATGAGAAGTGTTCTTTTTTTTTTCTTTTGAACTCTCATGTTATAGGCTAAAGAAAATGAATGTAGTTTTCTTCTCATTTCACAGTTTATATCTAAGCACTTCCCACCAGGAGAGCTTCAGAATTTTGCTGTAAGCTAAATGCATGTTTCTCTAAATGGCAGCTTTTGCCTTTGAAACGTGAAATGATTCTTTTAATGGAAAAAAATTCCTAAATAGATGAGAGCTGGATAGTTCACTAAAGAAGTCTTAAGACAAACTATAATTTATATATATAAATAGATGAGAGCTGGATAGTTCACTAAAGAAGTCTTAAGACAAACTATAATTTATATATATAAATTTTATATATAAATATGTATTTTAATATATTTTGTAGTGTTAAGTATCTATGGCAACATAATTTCTATAGTGATTATATCAAGTTTACCTTTGAAAATCAATGCATTGTACTACAACTAAATTGCTAAATAAAGAAGACATCAGACATTTTGTAATTTTACAAAATACAATAAAATTAATTTATTAAACTCATACAGTAAATTTGCAAAAAAAACCGGAAAAAATATATTTTAATTATTTACTTCAGTAAACATGCATTTATGTATAAAACAGCCTGGGAGGTGTCATAGGATTGGCAAAGATGAGAATGAATATGTTCCTTATGTCTCTTTCTTAAAATATACTTTAAAAGACAGATAAATGCACACATAATACTAATATCAAAAAAAAAAAAAGATTGTAAAAGCTATTGAAGAAGCACAAAATTCTATTTGAGCATAGGACAGTGAAATAATAACACCTGTTTGAAACAGATCTTTCACTAAAGCCTCCTTTTTGCAAATTGCCTATAGATTTAAAAAGGAAGTTCTTTATGTATTATATTTATTGTGAATTAATAAATATGTTTTATATCTGCTCAATCTGAGAATGCAATTGTATCTGTCCTGCAGAAGAAACTATCTTTTTCCAGATAGTTGTAGCAGAGAAAATTTCAGTACACATGTGACTTCTACTATATAATGTACATGAAGCAACCGTTAAGTATAACAGTCACTTTTAAATGGAATTGGGACTACATCACCAACCTAAAAGTTGTTCTTAGGAAGCCTCAGTCTTCTACAGTGTTGTTAATTTTCATTAGATGGTCCTAGTGATTTTATTATTTTGAAATAAAACATATCACATTTTTCTTTTGATAGTAACTTCTGATGTCTGTGTGTTTAGGAAAGAAGAATTGCTATTTTAAAATTTTTATAAATAATGGTGAGGAAAAACAGTCTTAAATCTCCTGACAGAATTTTTGTTGTTTTAATGGAAAAAATCAAACGTCAAACAAATCTAAGGTGGAACTATTATAATTCAATACTTTCTTATGCATAACATATTTATGCCAATGATATGTATTATAAATATTGATTCTTAGAAATTATTCTATAAATGTTTGTTTTTTGGTACTGGCGATTGAACCCAGTACGAAAAAGCTACCATCAAGCTATACTCCCAGTCCTTTTAAAATTTTTTTCTGAGACAAGGTCTCCCTAAATTGCTGAGATGGATCTCAATCTTGTGATGTTTCTGCCTCAAGTCTCCCAATATAAAATACTTAAAGTTGCTGTCTTTAAGAGAAATACAAATGTTATCCTTATCCTTTAGATGAACCATGTAAAAACAATACCTAATATATGTCCATTAGTTATGTCTTCAGGTATTGTCTGCCCTCAGCTATAAATCAATTCAGTATTCTTCTGAGTTCCATGCATCTCTAGTGATTTGAGAGGAGAAATCTTTTGTTTAATATTCAGTTATATTATTAGTTCTAACATTGTTTATGAGTGTTGGGCTTTCATATGGAAATATATATAAAGGAAAAGAGGTCAAGCATATTAGAATTCTCACTGAAATGAGTTCACAATTCCAATGGGGAGTTTTTATCAGCAGTTAGAGAAACTGCTAAGAAAAATTTTAGAAGACAAAAGAGCAGTTGAAGCAGGTCGGTTTGTTACTAAACAGATGGGCTTAGGAAAGAGTGTATAGAAAAAGAAAAAGTACCTCAGACAGAGGGAAACAAGTGAACATTAATCAGAATGATATTCTGAGTTTGTGGGGTAATGTGAAATGAAGTGTGAAGTTTGGAATTGGTAGAAAGGACAAATAGTCCATAATACAAGGATATACTTATACTACCAAATATGATATTTGATTTCTTACTTTCCTGTCATTGGGAGACATTTAAACATTTAAAAGCATGCTCTAAGAATTGGTTTTATTTGTCAGAGGAAGAGTGACATCTGTGTTACTTTTTAGTTTTCTGAAAAACTTAAACTTCTTTGTTTAAAACTTAAACTTCATTTACTTGCACTATAGATTAAGTCCTGCTATGCGAGATAGGTTCTAGATTGATCCCAATATGCTCCACTTAGGATATTGTGTATACTGTCTATTTTTTATTCTGCTATTTCACATGGATTTTATTACTTCTTGCTGGTTACTACCCATCTTTTTCTAAGTATACATATATAGAGAGGTACATGCATGTAAATGCACGTGTGTGTGTATATAAATGTGTGTATATATACATGTATATATGTTTGTGTATATACTTTATATATAGTCATATGAAAGTCAAGCAAGTTAAGTGTTAAGAAACAAACTATATTTAACAACACATCAGCGATTTATAACCTTGGTGTGAATAGTTTCTGTTAATTCTCAGGGGATGAAATACCAGATATGAACAGATATTCTTTAATCTATTTTCTATAGTACCATAAAATAATTTTCCAATAATACACTTCTAACTACTTTGGACTCCTAGTTAATGTATGTCAATGGCTTTTAATTTCTCTCAGGAAAAAATACAGTCACCTTAGAAAAGCATAATTCATTCCCACAAATATGCTCCTGGCTTTCTTGATTCTGTACTTTCATGCCTACTGTTTCTTTGGGTAAGAATAAATTCTTAAATTCTTCATTTGCAACATCAAGGTTCTAATCAGAAAGATCATTTTCTATTTTTTTGGTGGAAGGGTATTAGAGATTGAACTCAGGGTTACTCTAAAACCGAGCCACATCCTCAGCCATATTTTGTATTTATTTAGAGACAGGGTCTCACTGAGTTTCTTAGGGCTTGTTAAGTTGCTGAGGCTGGCTTTGAGCTCTAGAACCTCCTGCCTCAGCCTCCCAAGTTGTTGGGATTAAAGGCATGTGCCACCACGCCAAGCTAGAAGAGCACATTCTTAAGAGTTGCTACTGTGTTTGATGGTGTGTATGTTTATCTCTACACTAGATTAAATCCCCTGCTATCTGTACCCATTGAGTTAAAATTTTATTTTTAATAATCACATATGCATCTATATAAATTGTTTATACATATTTAACTCCTCTGATGGTGTAAACTCTGTCTCTGTTAATTGCAAATGAACCATGAGGAAATTACACAATCATTAGAAAATATCTAATAAAGTAAATGAATTAGTGATGAATAAATGAATTGATAGATGGGTAGATAGGTATATGGATAAATGAATAAATTTGCAATTTTATGAACAGATTGGAGATCACAGTATTAAATCAAAATCCTGTGTTACATTTTGAATCTTTAAAGCCTGAATAAAATTATTGTGCATCAGTGGGATATCCATAGGAAATTAAAATAATAATTATTTTTGCTAAATTTATGAAGGTATTGCATGATTACTGTAAATTGATTATTAGTTTCCACAAAGCAATGGAAATGATAAAGAATTGGGAATGAAATTGTTCTCTATTTTAACGGAAACTTGATTAGGTTTATTTATTTCTCTAACCCTATTTCTTTCAGTAATGAACATGATTTTAATACCTATTTAAGGGCATACCGAGAATTAAAAATGTTAAATAACTACCACATGCCTGTCACAGAGTAGGTATTTAATAAATGGTACTTTGAGTTACATTTCTTATGTTATGGATAATTTTTATATTGTTGTTTTGATTCTTAATCATCTTCCAGCTAAGGTTGGCTCTCTGTCTGACCTTCTCTTACTGATATCCATATAAAATAATGTATAAATACTTGGTTCCCATCAGCATTAATTATTAAAAGTAGGATGAGAGTAGTTTTTGATCATTGTTTTTCATTCAACAAATGTTCATTTGAACACCTAGCAAATACTAGGATAATCTAAGTCTTAAAGAGATGGTGATTTACAGTTATTGATAAGTGTTATGAAGAAAAATTAAGCAGAACAGAACAGGAAGGGCCATGTTTCAAAGTAAGACTGTGTTTTGATTGCACTTTTAAATCGAGTAGCAAAGGAGGTCTTTCTGAAGAGGTAGCAATTCAGTGGCTTGAAAATACTAAAGTTAAAATAGAGTAAGTGAATGGATAGAGAATCAGAACAGGAGGTATAGGTAAAAATATAATTAAAATAATAATAATACAATGATCATTGAATAACGACAGGTTTATTCTACTTAGACTAAGATGGTAAACAATTAGAGAATTTAAGTATATGAAGAATATAACATGACTTAAAGGAATGAACAGCAAGATTTGTTAGCAAAGGGGTGATATATCATTTACTGTATTAAGAAATTTTATACAAGTGTCCTTGGAATCAGGAAGGATACTGAAGAGCCTTTCTCAACAATCCAAGAAGAGATGAGGATGGCTTGAACTGGGGTGGTGGGTGGGGAAGAGATGATAAGACATAGACACAATCTGAAGATAGATTAGCCAAGTAAAAAATCATCCTAGCAATTGAGTTTTAATTGTGATATCAAATCTTGGACCTCTCTAAAGGAAAAGAACAGCACCTGTTATGTGCATCAATTGTAACCAGAGAGATGAAGACTCTACTCCCCATGGGCATGGGTGTCTACTAATACACCCTGCATCTTTTCATGTCCCAAACTGCAGATGAGTTATGTTTAGGCAAAAAACATGGCATCTCATGAAGTCTACATATCTCAACACTGAAATTTGATAAAAGAACAAATTTCTATTCTTCCATGTGAGTGTTTTTAAAATTTTTGAAATTACCTACCACAATCACCAGAATCTTTCTTCCTTTTAAAAAAAGGATTTTGAAAATTTTCCAATGCTCTTTTGATATTATTGTCTAATTGACTTGTGGAAGAAAACACATTGTACTAGAAGCCAGAATTCTTTCAACTCACCTAATTTCAAATATATGGACTGTGTAATGAGATTTTTTTATGCTTTAAAGGAAAAATATAGAAATAGTAGTATTGTCATTTCCTTAAAATTTTTAATATATTCATTTTAAAGACAGAAAATTTAGCACAACATAATATGTTAGTTTAATTCTATTGAAAGGTGTTTGCATGTATATTCATGTGTCCCTTTATTATCGATATCTAAAATTATATATAATCCATTGCAGTATGGTAAAAGGGATATTAAAATTTAAGACAGAAACTTGAGAAAAAAAATTGTACACTTCATAGAAAATCATACACACAAAAAAAACATGATTTTTTTTCTTGAGAAAAATAAAATCTAGAGTTGTTTTATAAGTTGACTTCAAAAGTATAACAAAGCTATAATAATCAAAATAGCATTGACATAAGAACAGACACACAGTGAAACAGAGGAGACAGCCCAGATATGGAACCACACAGATTCACTTATTTTCAACAAGGGCGCCAAGAGTACTTTACAGCAGAAGGATATTCTCTTCAATAAATGGTTTTAGGAAAAGTGTAAACCCACTTGCAGAACAGTGAAATTATACACTTATTTGATACTATATATAAACATTAACTCAAAATAAAGTCTTTTTAATTTTTTTTTAAAGTCTTAATTACAGAATGTGACTCTACAAGATTAGTAGAAATAAAAATAAGTGGAAAGCTCTGTCACCTCAATCTGACAGTGAATTTTTGAATGATTCCAAAGCACAGGCAGTAAATGTAAAAATAAATGAGATTACATGTAACTGAAAACTGGCTGAACAGAATAAGAAGGTCTCCATAGGTTTAAGAGAAAACCTAAGGAATGATAAAAATGTCTTTGACAACTACATATCTGATAATAAGCTAATACACAAAATATAAAAGGAAATCAAACAACCCAATAGCGAGAAAACAATTTAATTGATTAAAACATGTGGAAAGAAATTGAGTAGACCAAGGGAGGCATCCAAATTTCCAACAAGTATATTAAATGCTCAATATAATTATTGTTCAAAAAGCAAATTATAACATTAAGATATTACATAATGCTTGTTAGAATAGATCAAAATAACAAAAGGTTTGCCAAATATGTGAAGGAAAAAAAACCTCTTTCACATGTTGATGGAGATGTAAGTTTATATAGTCATTATGAAAAACAGAATGAAGCCTTCTCAAAAATATTAATAGGATGGAATTTCCTCAAAAAGAAGAAATGTAGAAGTTCATCAGAAAATTAAAAACAAAATTACTATGTAATCCAGTACCCCCACTACTGGGTATATATCCAAAGGAAATATGTTATATCAGTATTATTCACAATAGCCAAGATAGAAAAGCAGCCTAAATATCCATCAATGGATGATAGCATAAAAATGTCCTATAAATACACAATGAAATATTACTTAGCATTAGATAGTGAAATGAAAGAAATCCTTCTGTCCTGTCAGGGTCTGTAAGCAAGTCAAGATGGCGCCTGGCATTTTGCCAGAGAGAGTGGTTTGTGAAGTAACACCAGGGAGCCATTAAGTGTGGAGATTCCTTATTGGTTGACTGCTGTATCTAGTTTATGTTAATTAAGATAAGCTTTGTGGAATGTATATATACCCCTCCTGTCCTACAATAAATGGCTCCCACTCCTGCTGTATCAATATACACAAGTTGTTTGTCACCCCCCCAGTTATTTTGCCCAGCCAGCCGGGCTGCGGCACTGTCCACAACAGCATGGTTGAACCTAGAAAATACTAGATTAAGTAAAATAAACCACACACAGAAAGACAAATAATTCATGATATCACTGATGGGTGGGATGCAAAGAAGTTGAATTACTAAAAGTAGAGTAGAATGGTGGTACTAGAGACATGGACTATGTGTAGGGGTGGGAAGGTTTATAGATGTATTGTTCAAAGGATACAAAATGTCAGAAGGAATAAATTCAATATGTACAATATGGAGACTGTGGCTGTATATCGCTGAGAATAGATTTTAAGTGTTTTTACCATAAAATGTGTTGTGAAATAATGCATATATTAATTCAATTGTGCCATTCTACAATGTATAAAAATGTGAAAACATCATATTCTACATAAAATATCTTTGCAATTTTTTATTTTTCAGTTAAAAATATATATAAATCAATACTGCATACACAAATGAATGAAGGAAAAAGTCTGAATTTCCAGTCTGGATTTTGTTGATATTTATGAATTTGACATATATCAAGCCATAATTGTTTAAGTATAAAGACCTTATTTTGAAACTGGGAATATATATATGAATATTTTGCAAGTTGTATAAATATATATGCATATAAGTTATGACATGATTGTGGAGCTGACAGCTTAAATGCCAAGTTGGTTCACTAATCTATCATAGCATTCATGTATTAAACCACATGTTTGATGTCTGATTAAATTAGTGGTTTTCTAGGTAGGTTAACAGGCATGGATTACCTAGCTCATTTTGAAGTTAATTGATTTTTTGAAGATAAACTTGTAAACAGTCAATCTAACTGATCTTTGAGAACTTTATCTAATGTATTGTCTAAAGACTGAGTATATTCAGAAAATGCTTCTCAGTTTATTCATTTCACAAAAAAATTGTTCCATATTCGCTTGATTTCAGAGAACACAGGCTAGATTTAGACATTAAGTAATTTTGTAGCACCTCTGGTAAAATACACAAGTTTGTTGTGTGAGCCATTCAGTTTCATTACTTTAAAAGTAATGGAAATAATATTTAACTACCTATTCTAAGGTGTTTTAAATACAAATGTATAAATTTACTCCTTCATATTGATACAAAATCCTCATTTTATTTATACTAAGTATCAATTCTGTAATATTTTGTTTCTATCAGATTTATCTTATTCTATGGGATATTATTATTATTATCCTGGGTGGTTGAACTCAGGGTTACTCAACCACTGAGCCACATCCCCAACCCTATTTTGTATTTTATTTAGAGAAAGGGTCTCACTGAGTTGCTTAGTGCCTCGCAAAATTGCTGAGACTGGCTTTGAACTCATGATCCTCCTGCCTTAGCCTCCTAAGCTGCTGGGACTCTAGATATATGCCACCAGCCCAGCCATGGGATATTATTAATTAATGTGAATTTAAAATAAAATTAGATGTAGGTGCATATATTTAAATTAAATTCTATGTATAAATATATATTTATGTATAAAAATATATGTGTATGAATATCATTTATATAAATGTATATAAATATATTTTCTCTATATATGTTTATTAATATATAAATATATGTGAATATCTGTTTCTCTAAAATTTCATTGGTTCCCATTTAGTGAAGCTGTATTACTGATTTCTGAGCAGAACTATTTGATAAAGGATTCATTATTACACTTGGGTATAATTTTAAACAACCAGATTAATTAACCATTCCATCTATCACACCTTACATCTATACAAAATGTTTTTTTTCATTCCCTTTTCTGTGAAATTAGATCAAAATCTGAGAACATGAAAGGTGCTTAATACATCTTTTCCCTCTTTTCAGAAAAAAAAATGTGTGCCTTGAAGAGAGAAAATACAAGATTTAAGGGGTGGCAGGTGATTTTTTTTATTTTTTTGAACTTGAGTTGTTCCAAAAAGCAGAGTATGTTTAACAAAAGTGCTCTTTATAGTCTCCATTTGCTTTGTGAGCTTCTGCACATAGTGTTTATTGACAGCTATCAATGGAAATTAGAAAGTGATGTGATCCTTTCTAACTCTTCCAGAATAGACTGTTCTTCCCTGTTCTGACATATGATTGACACATCCTATTCTGATTCCATCACTAGGGACAGTTTAAGATGAAAAACAATTTCCCTAGAGCTTTATAAATTTCCTGTGACTCTTAAATTTTTTAGTGGGTATCCACTTGCTCAGAAATTTTTGAGTTCTTAGGAGATAGTGGAGCAGTACAAAATGATTCTTAAATCTCCTATGTGTACCGATTATATAAGCTGATGGCTTAATATTTTGGAAATAGTAAAATAAATCAACATTTTATATCATATGATAAAATGACATTCACATAATTTAAAAAGATATCATGATTGATAGCCTTTAAAATGAATATCTGTCCTACATTTTTATCAATTACTGTAATTTCTTATAACCCAATAATCTAATCTTACATAAAATATCAAGTCACTCAAGCCAATCTGAAACAAAAATACTAGTCCACAAAGCAGAACTTGATCAAAGAGCTACATTTTTAAAATACATTCCCATAAAGTTACCACATACATACGTCTGGAATATTTGCACCTTTTCAGTTTATTACTAATTTTAATTAGATTTTGTGTAATCAAAATAATACCAAGATAAAAACTGAATATATTTCTGTAATGAAAATTGAGATAATGACTATAGTTTCTGATGCATTCAATGTGAAAAAGGCAATAATGAATATTTTTGAAGGCATTTACTCTATGTAATATTGTTTTTATGCATTATTATCATTTGGAAGATTTTCTTAAAATAATACAAGTGTAATATCAGTTTTGATGCTGTTGTGTAAATATGTATCACAATATGGTCTAAAAGTTTTAAAATTAGGATAAGAAGATTGTCATTTGTACAGTTTATTTTAATACTAATTTTCTCTAAAAATCTCAAAACCCTAAAGATAGAGCTGCATATATTTTTTTTGCCAATATCATACTTTTAATCATTTTGAGTCTTTATATAATCACCTAGTTTTTAATAAAGTTACAAAAATATTTCACTTTCAGTCCTCTGCAGATTAAATTGTAAATGTGCCAGGGCTAACAATCAAAGTGGAAGTGTTATAATATTTTATCAGCAAAGGGGAAAAAAAGGCTTCCACAAAAATAACAATCTGGCTCTAAAATATAAGTACCCATCAGAATCACATGGATTCTTATTAAATATTCATTTCTGTTTAACCAACCCAGAGATTTTTATATATTTGGCCTTGGGATTAGTTTAGATTTGTATTTTTAATAAGAAACTTTGTTTATTCTTTATTATGTAAGTTCCCTGTAGAAGAAATAAAATTAAGCTATGGCAATTTAAAAATGCTTTACCTATAAACAGCAAAGGTGACTACATTCAGAGGAAATACGAATAACTTATTGAAATCAAAGGATGTCCCCATCTGTAAAAAGTGTAGCACTTGATTCTTCATTTAGCAAAAGAAGATTAAACTTTCATGATCCTATCCAAATATCGTTGGAAGTGTATTAACCAGACTGATTAATTATTTTTAGAGGGTTTGAAATCCACTTTCTAAAATTTATATATACACCATTTAATAATGAAATATACATACAAAAGATTGTACGGAAGGAATGTGCATAATTTAAAGGGTTATAGTAAAATAATTATGTGTTAAGGATTTGTATAAAGATGTAAAATACACCTGAACCTTTGAATATCCCTTTTTCCCAGATGTAATCATTATCTTGAATTTGGTGCTTTTAGTCTGTTGCACTTGTCCTTTGTTAACCCAGAGATGACTGTCAAATTGTTGAAAATCTAGCACTGAATGATTAGGAAAAAAAAAAAAGAAAGTTACCACATACTTAAAGCTTGAATATTTGCACCTGGAGTAGAGTCCTCAGAGCCCCTCTGCGGCCAGGTCTGAGTGCATTCTGATTGTATGAGGATGAAAGAAGGTATAATTTCATGGGGTAGTGTGTCTTTCATTCTAAATGCAAAACTGGAACCTAAGAGGCTTTTGTGAAATAAAAGACCATGAAGCATAAGCTTCATTGCAAATCTGCCTCGGATGGGAGGTGTTAGTGAAAAAGAAATACATCCATAGGGCCCTAGGATACAGAACAGAGCATTTTGGGAAATTGGCATGGTTCAAGAGAGGGACACTTGTTGTATGTAGGATAACAGCTACTTAAAAGTATTTCAACATTTTTACAGACAGTATTAGCACATGGAAACAGGTTATTTTCACTACATTCATCTCTTTCTGTACATATCCCGATATGATACAATATATGACAATATATGACAATGACTTATCAATATGTGTATGATCTGATATGATAAATCTGCACACATAAGCATATATATTTATTTTTGCCCATCTTAAATGTTACATAAATAAATTCATACATATACGTCCTGACACTTCTTACATCTTTTTTTCTTTTCTAGGTATTTTTTACTAAAATTAATTTTCATTAATTAAATTTAATTTCATTAAAAATAAATTAGAAACTTAAATTAAAGACAACTACTTTGCTCTTATGTCTAATCTGGCCAAGTACTAGAAATGCAACTTTTATAAAAGGACTTTGGTAAAATTTGTCAATGCACCAATTCTATCAAAAACTTTAGATAGGAATAATAAAGTTCAGTAAATTAAATTTTAGAAAGCGTAAATGAAATATTCAAAAATCACGGGAATCTCTTCCTTAAACATGAAAGGCTTTCAATGTAGCTTCTTAACAACAATAAGAAAATTGGTTCACAATTGCTAAATGAAATAATACTGAGGGAGATCTTGGGTAACTTTAGAGCTTCATTATGCAGTCCAAAATCAAAAAGATAGCATTTTTCTTTAAACTGAATAGAAATGCACATACTGGGTCATGACTTTTCCATCTACTTGGATTACAGAGATTTATTCATCAATTGTTTGCATCAACCAACTTGATGGTTCCATGTTTTTCCTTCCTCATTTAAAAGAATGAACATTTTTCCAGTGGAATAGCTCTTCTCTAGTTATTCGTGTTTCCTCTGAATGCAGTCACCTTTGCTGCTTATAGGTAAAGCATTTTTAAATTGCCTATGAGGTACTCAGGCCAGTCCATGAGCTGAGCTGGCATGCTGGCATTGGTATACAATGTGTGCAACTTGATCACATCCACAGTGATCATGCTACAAGTTCTTTCAACAACGCTTTCAAAAAGTATCATATTCAATCATTTTCATCATCATGTAGAGCTTACTGTTAGTTTTAGTGAGCTTTTTTTTTTTTTTTTTGCTTTGGTGACCAAAAGACCTGATAAAAACAATTTAGAAGAGGAAAAGTTAATTTGGTGCTGTGGGTTCAAAGGTCTCAGTCCATATACAGCCAACTCCATGACTCTGACTCCAGATAAGGCAGAACACTGTGGCAAAAGAGGGTGGCAGAATAAGACAACTCAGGACATGACAACAAGGGAGCAGAGAGCCAAAAGCATAAATCCCAATGATACATCCCCAGTGACCCTCCGCCCCGCCACCACCTGTCTATAGTTATAACCCATTGAATCCCTATCAGTGGATTAATCCATTGCCTTCTTGATGAACATCTTTGTTGTTCCATTGTATTTTGCTATGTCAAGAGTGCTGACTTATTTTTTCATGTTTTCTGGTGGGTTTCTAGTATTTCTGAATAGGGAATGCATATTAAAATAGGAAATATAATTCTGAGTGGAATTGGTAGTGAATATAATAGGTAGTGAATTTAATAGGCCTCTAAATAATTTATTATAAACTCCATACTTTTCATCACTAAATTGTATTGGCCCATGTAGTAAATAATCATTTTTTTTAAATATAGGTCTTCTTCTTGTATCTTTTTAAAAAATTCTACTTGTTAATTGTCTCAGCCCATCCTCTGGCATACTCTACTAACTGGCATAATTTTCAGATGAGCCTTATGAAACGTATGCTGTCAGAAAATTTTGTTTCTTCTTGTTCCTTTAATTCTTCATATGATTTTTAGAACAAATTAACAAATTCATAGGAAAGTCTCCATAGTGACATATTTAAAACTGAGATTTTTAATCATTGAACTTTTCTACCTATGACTATAAGTATACCTTCTCATTTTTTTTTTCTTTTGGGTATGGGGTTTCAGTTCACAGTATTGAACCAAGAGTTTTGTATAGGCTCAAGTACTCTACCACTTAGCTATATGAACAATACTTTGCTTTTTTTTTATTTTTTTGAGACAGGGCCTCTCTGAGTTGCCTAGGTTGGCTTAAAATTGTGATCCTCCTGCCTCAGTCTCCAGAATAGCTGGGATTACAAATGCCCTACCATAGCTAGTTTTGTTTATATTCCTTTTTGTGTGTGTGTGTGTGGAGGGGGGACCAGGGATTGAACTCAGGGGCATTCAACCACTGAGCCACATCCCCATCCCTATTTTGTGTTTTATTTAGAGACAGGGTCTCACTGAGTTGCTTAGTGCCTCGCTAAATTGCTGTATCTGGCTTTGAACTGGCGATCCTCCTGCCTCAGTCTCCTGAGCTGCTGGGATTACAGGCATGCACCATTGGGCCTGGCACATGCATGTTCTTACTTAATGTTTCACAATAGAAAGAATGATTTTTTAAAAGTCATGCATATTTTCCTGTCTTATTTTCATGTGCATGGTATGTTTGTCACTTTATATAAATGGAATTTTAAAGTAAAATTTAATGATTTTGTGTGTGTAAGAAAATGCAGTAAACCACATTTAACACTGATTTTGTATTTCTTGGTAAAATAACTCATTAGGTCTTATCTACATTCTGTAAATATTTTACAAGTTTCTATACAGACCAATATATGAGAAAATGACACTATTGTCTTCAATTCAATTCTTATGATTTTTTTCTTTAATCCTTATTATCTATTACTTTTGTTTAATGTTAAATGAGATGGTGATAATTACTGTTTAATATTTATATTTATATTAGAATTAAAGTTTTGACTTCTCACCATTGTGTATTTTGTTTGTCACAGGGATTTTTTTTAACCATTGGCAGATAATAACTACGTATGGTTATGGGACACAATGTGATATTTCATCTCACTTATACAGGATACTTAGATTATCAGTCATCTCAAATATTTATTATTTCTTTGTGTTGAGAACATTCAAAATCGTCTCTTCTGACTATTAACAATATTAAATACTGTGAACTGTCATCACATCTCAGTGTAATAGGATATCAGAACTAATGTCTGGCTGTGACTTTTTCTGTGTTAGGCTCTCCCTGTTCTCCCATTAGCCAGTCTTAACCCCTATGTTGACCTCTATGTCCATGAACTCAGCTTTTTTGAGATTCAACATGAATGAAACTATGTGGCATATGTCTTTTTATACATGATCTATTCCATTTCACACTATGATCTCTATGTCTATAATGTTGCTACAACTTATAAAATCCTGTCTATTTATGGATGAAGAGTATTCTACTGTGTTTATATAACGTATTCTGTTTATTCATCCATCAATGAACATCTCAGTTGATTCCATACCTGGCTACAGTGAATAGTATCACAATAACACAGGAGTTCATGTGTCTTTTAAATATTGTGATTTTATCTCCATTAGCTTAGAACAAGATTGCTGGATCATATGGTGGTGACATTTTGATACTCTTTGTTAAGTTAAATAAGTCTAATGTTAGTTTATGAAGATATGTGTAGCCAATGTACATAAATGATACCAAAAGCTACTATTGCATACATTGAAAGAGTTCGGACTTTTTTAAAATTTAATGTGTTGATATGGAAATTTATATAAATCAAATCTCTAATGAGGAAATGAAATAATGAAAAATCTTTTCATCATGATGCTTTTCTGTCTTTGCTACCACATTTGGTTTGCTAAAATTATTTTAAGATTTTCTCATTGTTCACAGGTGACAATAAATTACTTTAATTTTTTTCTATTTGAGCGCAGATATATTAAATCCTTAAAAATTATCAGAATACATTTCTTATTTTGTTACTTCTTAAAATTTAGGTACTATTGAAGTTACCTCTTGCATACTTAACAGGAAAACATTAAAAATCTATCTGGATATAAAGTTTTGTCTGTGAGAAGATTTAAAATTAAAGGTATAATTGATAATTATTTTACTACTTGTGTTATGATAAGAAAAGTTTGGTCTTTATCCCTGGTTCTTGCTTCAGGGCTCACAAAACCCTAGCAATTTCCTGAGTCGTAAGAATGATAAGAATATCTTTTTCTCTAGTGACATGACTCTTGATGGGACCCTGATAATTTTACCATAGGGTTGGTCACCAGGAAAACCAAACCTGATTAGAAAATGGGAACTTTCATCAACATCCACTGACCCAGAGGTAGAAAGAGTCATTGGGGATTGAATCCTTCATCAGTTCTCAATGATTTAATCATGCCCATGTAATAAAATCTCCAACCTAAAACCTGGTGTACAGAGAGCTTCCAATTTGTGAGAGAGCAATGCTTCTAGATCCCTCTCGTAGAAACTGCACTGCTTTGCACATTCTTCACTCTAAGTATATCATCCATTAACTGTTCCTGATTGCAGTCCTTTATAATAAATTGAATTGTTTTCCTACCCAAACTGGAAAGGCTTTAGATATCCCTACTGTACTCATGTCTTTGCTCAGTAGTTGCCAGAGCCTCATGTTTCTTCATGTTCTAGAAATCATTCCAGGAGGCACGTGAGAAGCTCTCTAATTTTTTTTTTTGTGTGTGTGCCTGTGTATGCATGCTTCTGCTCCCACCTATACACACTTGTTTAGGGTGTGTGTGTGTTGGGGTGCTTTTTTAATATTTTAAGACTGCAGAGAAATATGTATAAAAATAGCAGTTCTCTAAGGACCTGTTCTCTCTCCCTAAAGTAACTTCAACCGTATTGTGAAGAGGCTAGAAGTATTTCTCAAGATAATTTATTAATAAATGTTAGATTGTTCCTTATATTTTCTTAGGGAATTCTACTATGATCTAGTGCTCAGTTTTAGAATGTGAATTAATTTAGCACCTATTTTGCTATTCTTGGTCTCTAATCGAAAGAATTACATTTTATAAAATTAATAACATGCTGACAACAATTCCATATGCTCCACATTTCAAAACGTTCTTGAAAAGTTCCTTTTCTGTCTCCCATAAACAATATTTAATTTATTATAATTCATAATCAGAAAATTAAAAATATTTTTACGTCTCTCACAGTCACTCCATGTTTTCATAATTTTTATTTGTTCTTTTTGGCAACACAAGACAGTAGAATATATTTTGGCATATTATACCTACGTGGTGTATAACTTCCCATTATTGTGGTTTTATATGATGTAGAGTTACACTGGTCATGCATTCATATATGAACACAGGAAAGTTATGTATGATTTATTCTACTGTCTTTCTCTTCCCATTTCCTGTCCCTCCCCTTCATTCCCCTTTGTCTAATCTAATGAACTTCTATTCTTCCTCCTGCAACCCTTCCTGTATGTTAGCATTCACATATTAGAGAGAATATTTCACCTTTTTGGTAGGGGGGATTGGCTTATTTCAATTAACATGATAATCTCCAGTTCAATCCATTTACCAGCAAATGCTATAATTTCATTATTCTTTATAGCTTAGTAATATTCCATTGTGCATATATAACTCATTTTCTTTATCCATTCATCTGTTGAAGGGTATCTAGTTTGGTTCCATAGCTTAGCTATTGTGAATTGAGCTGCTATAAACATTGATTTGATTGTGTCACTGCAGTATGCTGATTTTTTAAGTCCTTTGGGTATAAAGTGAGGAGTGGAGCAAGTGGGTCAAATGGTGCAATACACAGAAGTTTTACTATTATTATATGTATGTTATTATCCACACTATGCATTGTTTCCTTTCTACTATTCATCTTCAAGTCTACTTTAGTATACTATTCTAGTATACTTCTTTATTTTACTGATTTTTAACACATTTTAGTGAAGTATCTACCTCATTGCTTTTTGAAGTATTTCTATCTCATTGCTTTTTGCTTACCAGCAATGTATGTATTTGTGTATTCATCCATAGGATTATCATCCTGATCCTAGAGAAGAAACTAGCTCTTCAGTTGTATGCCTATGTGTTGGTCAGATTCCATTAATATAACAAATATCTGAAATAAATCAACTAAAAAAGAGAAAAGATATATGTATTATCCATTCATCTGTTGAAGGGCTCTAAGATGGTTCCATAGTTTAGCTACTGTGAATTGAGCTGCTATAAACACTGATGTGGCTGTGTCATTGTAGAAGCTGATTTTAAGTCCTTTGGGTATAAGCTGAGGAGTGGGATAGCTGGGTCAAATGGTGGCTCCATTCCAAGTTTTCTGAGGAATCTTCATACTGCTTTCCCGAGTTGTGGTACATATACACAATGAAATATTACTCAGTCTTAATACAGAATAAAATTATGGGCATTTTCAGGTAAATTAGTGGAACTAGAGAATATCATGCGAAGTGAAATAAGCCAATCCCAAGAAAACAAAGGTTAAATGTTTTCTCTGATAAGCAGATGCTGATCCATAGTTGAGGGAGGTAGGGAAGAATAATGGAACTTTGGATTATGGAGAGGGGAGTGAATGTGTGGGGATGGGAAGGATGGTACAATGAGACAGACATCATCACTCTATATGATTAAACTACTGGAGTGACTCCGAACCATGTATAGCCAGAGGAATGAGATGTTATGCTCCATTTGTGTACAACGTGTCAAAAGGCATTCTACTGTCACTTGTAACTAATTAGAACAAATAAAAAAAATTTAAAATAAAGGAGCAAAGGTGTATTTTGACTCACAATTTTAGAGTCATTGCTCATTTTAAAATCATTTAGCTCATTGCTTTTGGACCTGTATTGAGATGGTATGTCACTGTGGGAGCACACGGTTGAGGAAGCTGCTCACCTCATGCTGTTCAGGAAGTACAGAGAGAGGAAGAGAGGGGGCAGGGTCCTAATATCCTCTTTAAGGTCATGCCTTCAATGATCTATCTCTTTCCCAATAGGCTGGGGCATATCCCAATATCACCACAACCTGGTAATAAGTCATAAAGACGTGTGACCTCAAGAGACATTCAAGATCCAAACCATAGAGCTCCATATAAGAATTATATGTTGTGTTTTTCTCTCTCTCCCTCTCTCTCTCCTTATTTGTGTGTGTGTATTCAAATAAAGGTGTTTCCAGTAGATTTTATATTCAATAGTAAGCTTTATTTTTTTCAGAGAAGATATAACTTATTAAAGTTATTATAAGATATATTTTACTAAATTACTTGATATAGCATTACTACTTCACTCTCTTTTTCTTTCCTATTTTCTTCTCTTTATTAACTTTATTTCCTAACTAAGGAAGATAGATGCTAGTTCCCATTTGAGAATTGATTAAATACTCTGTTCTGAGGCTAATTTACTTCCTAGAAAAACATCTCTCTATGTCTCTCAAAATTTAACGACCTGATTTCAGTTCAGAGGAGAGTTCCTTGTGTCAGTGGTACTTTAAAATTCAGATAATCAAATGAGACATTCTTTTTCTTGACCTTCTTAGAACGTCTTTATAGTAACTCATCTAACCACAACTTGGCTATCATGTTGTATTGATTCTTTATAAAAAAAAATGTCTCAAGTACATTGAAGATAAGTGACATCTGATATTACTTTGAAATTACATAAAATACATGTGTTGTTGACTCAGTTATTATATCAGTCAATAAGAGTGACACAGACTAATAAGTTGTAGAAGCTGCAACTGATATACAGACAATTTGACAGCTGGATTCTATGAGCTACTGTTTGCAAAACATTCCTTTTTAAACTATGAGATAAGGGTAATAACATAATAGTCATATTTGCTTACAACTTTCATCTCTGAACAAGTAAATAGTGACCATCACATACTAGATTGGTTCTTATTCTTGCTCTATGAAAGTTTTTATTTTTTAATTTTTTTAGTCTGCTCTTTGGGACTTTGACTAACTAAATAAGTATTAAAAAAAAAGGCAAGTCTTTACAAAGCCTATACAAGGTTATTGGGTGCTAGCTACAGATTGCTGATAAAAGGATGTCTAAACACTGAAAAAGGAGTTATCATCAAATACCAAACAGACTTTATATATATATCCAAATTGATTTTGTAAATTAATCCAAGTCTAGGTACACACATTGAAACTAATGGAGTTCAGAAAAGAATTAAATAACACTCTAGCCAAATGAACTAGTCAATTTAACATATATCACTTGGGATCATGGAATAGATTTTCATTATTTTCATTTTGAAAAATGAAAATCCTACCAAATAATCTCTAAGCTTTCCAAAAATCAAATTTCTGCCCAGTTTGACAGCAAATTCAACATACATATTGCTAAAATTTAAAGCATTGTATAAATTCATCAAAAGAATAAAAATACTAGATAATTTGATTTATAAGGTAAATTTTTAAAAAACTGATTCAGACATTGATCATGTATTTTTTTTTCAAAGTGTTTTAAATATACTACTAAACATACATATAGGAGAGGGAACTCAATATTTTGCAAGGAATTACTTCTGTGAGTTGTGATTGGACCTGGATTCTGAGGAGCAGAGGTGGTTACTGGTTCTATGTAGGCAACATCACAATGTCTTGGCTACACATTTTATGTAAGATTGATATCCTGTCATACTCAGTCTGATTATATTTAAAGGTCTGTTTTTCCCAAGTTTTTTACAGGTTATATGCATAAACCAGAAGGGACACCATGATTTTATGATGTTGAGAATCTATTGCATAATTATTTGAAGATAAATATTTGAAACATTTAAGAAATGTATTGTTTCCACATATATAAATCATGTCTTCAAATCATCTTATTAATATGTTTCTTGAATGGCTATTTTCTCGTGTTTCTAATATATTTTGTTTTGTCAATGATCATTTAAACCAAGCACCATGATGTTTGCTTGCCCTGGGAGTCTGTATTTCTTAATGCACATTTGACTTGTCCACAAATTTATAGACCAATTGGAACATCATTCCAGAAAAAAAGATAGCATTTTTTTTTGTATGATTTAATGCAAACTTTTGAAGTATGGAAAAGACAAATAATGCTTTTGCCCAAATCATCTTAGTGGCTATATTTTCTTCAAAAATAATTAAACATCACATTTTATCCTAAGCAGTATATCATGTAAAGTAAGTAGTGTAATATTCATGCTCTTTCAAGGTCACTTAGTTGTATTTCAAAGGACATTCATTAAAAACATTAGAATCTTTTAACATAGGAAACATAGTTCATTTTATAGGCTAATTAGTCAGTATATAGATCACTCAACCATCAAAAAAAATTGAACACATACATAAAAACCTATACTAAGTTGAAGTTGGCGTCTCATTTCTAACTGATATGGTGCTTAGTATGAACTTTTATGTCTCCAATTAAAACACTAGGGAAAACACCACAAGTGCATTCAAGCTTTTTCTAGTCAGTCAATCTGTCATCATAGTAAGCATGGCTGTCTGTTCTATTTTCCAGTGCCAGTGTGATATTCACACACCATCTGCCAACTTCCACTTATTGCTATTCAGGCTCCATTGCTAGTTATTCATTTCTCATTTTGGTCATCATAAGTCAGCATGTTTGTGAAAATCCAGTACTGCTTGCTGAACTAATACATGTACAACTGCTGTTGAATTTAGGCTTTGGGACTTATATTGCTGCTCTGATAATTTCCTATGGATTCATCTTCTACAAAATTCATGGACTAACATATTGTACTGAAAGCTTGCAGTAAAATAAAGCATTCATTTTTCAAGAGGAAAGAAAATGAGGACTCATCAGACATGTTTTCTTCCTTTTCATCCTATTGTTAAAACTGCATTTTAATCGCATGCATTGAATGTATATTTATATTTAAGGCTCCTTGGATTTCTATCTTATAATTGAGTGACCCTTAATATTTTGCCCTGCAGACGTACATATGAGAATTTTAATTTCTCAAAGGTCAATGTGAAATATCTCTACTCCACCTAAAATGCTGACTTTCAACACAAAGAGAAAAAACTCATAGTTCATCATTGAAATAGATAATTATCATAACCTCCTTATGCACAACACCTCATATGATCCTTTTCTCCACTAAATTCAGAGACATTCAGTAAAAATTTGAGGCCTCTATCACTCTTTTTTTTTTGAGGGGGGTGGTGGTGGTGGTGGTGGTGGAGGGTCCCAGGGATTGAACTCAGGGGCACTCCCCCACTGAGCCACATCCCCAGCCCTAGTTTGCATTTTATTTAAAGACAGGGTCTCTCTGAGTTGTTTGGTGCCTCATTTTTGCTGAGACTGGATTTGAACTCTCAATCCTCCTGCCTCAGCCTCCCAAGCTGTTGGAATTACAGGTATGTGCCATCACACCCAGATATTTTTATTATGGAAGCTTCTATATGGCATGCCATGTCTCAAGAAAATTCTTTCCTTTCCAAACTCACAAAGCCACTAAATACACTCTTTTAAATTCATAAGCTAAAGCTGATTTACTTACGCTTCTGAGATTCTAGTGTTTGCATGTTATTTATTTTATCATCAACTCTTTCAATTTTTATTTTATTTTATTTTTTTTAATTTGAGGCAAGGTCTTACTGATTTGCTTTTATGCTGTCAAAAAAAGAAAAGAAAAGAAAAGAAAATCTCCCATGATTTTACATAACTTAGTAGAATGACGAGAGATTGAGAGTTCTAGATACTCTGTTTAAGACCACTCTTCCTTTACCTCTAAGACCTCATGGACAAACACACTATTCTTTGGAAGACCATTCTTCCTTTCCAAATTCACCACCACCAGGCTTCCTATGGCCACCAATATGAATCTCATGTGTCCTCTCTTCTTCATTTTGTAAGGTATCAAAAGCCCAGGACTCCATCTCATCCTTACACTCCTGAGAACTATTATTGCTTTATAGGTTTGTAGAACTTCTTTTTTTAACTATTCTTCCATTCTTTCTGATCTCATAAAAGTATTTCCCCCGTGTTCTCACCATAAGCTGTGTAACTCCTCCACCATGATTTGACTAAGTTGACAATCAGCTCTCTCTGGAGGCCAGTGCCTTTTTGAGTCTGGTAGCTGTATTCTTTTCATACTAGCTTCTATTGTATTTGGATATGTTGCTGTTGCGTCCAAATAATGCAAATTTTGTGACTTGAGACTGCACAATTTTAGTATCTTACAGTTTTTGAAGTGATAAGCTTAAAATATTTAGCAGGGTCAGGTTTCTTTTTGAGTTTCCATAGGAGACTTGAACACTCTTCTTTTCCTGCTTTTAGAAGCTGCCCATTTTTTAAGATCTTGATTTCATTTTTCTGACTTCCGCTTCTATCATCACATTGATTCTGACCCTCCCATCTCTCTTAAGAAAACCTGTGATTTGGCTCACCACAATAATTCAGGATAATTTAGTTATTTCAAGATTCTTAATAACATCTGAAACATCACTTTGTCACTAGTGCCAAGGAGTGTATGAGCATATTGGGAGGGGTTATCCTGTCTACTACAGGGGCATGTATTTTCATTCCTGCTAACTGCAGATTTAAAAAAGTTCTTTATCCTCTTAAAGATCAAGTTTAAATTTTCACCTATAATTTAGTGTGTGTGTATATATATATATATACATATACACACACAATCTTTAGTGTGTGTGTGTGTATGTATATATATACACACAATATATATATTATATATTATATATTAATATTATTATATTTTATTATTAATATATTATTAAATAATATATTATTATTATATTATTATATATTATATATATATATATATATATATATATATATATATTGTGTGTATATATATACACACACACACACACACACACACACACACACACTAAAGATTGAAACCAGGGGTGTTTAACCAGTGAACCACATCCCCAGCCCCAGCACTTTTTAATTTTTTTTCTTTTTTAATTTGAGGCAGGGTTTTGCTGATTTGCTTATGGCCTCACTAAGTAGCTGACACTAGCTTTGAACTTGCAATTCTGCTGCTTCAGCCTCACAAACTGCTGGGATTATGGGTATGCTCCACCACATCTGCCACACTATTACTTTTTGTGAACATTATTATTTCTTAAAAATACATACACGATTTAAAATTTTTTCACAATTTACAATTTTTTTTTACAAATAGTAAATATAGAATTTAAATTTATAACTCCTTAAATTAGTTCAGGCAAATGTGATGAATTAGGAAATGGTTTCCTTCTTATCTAATTTTTTTTCAGTTGATAAAATTATATCTTCTGATTCTTTAAATGTGTAAGTGCCATTTTAGTTGTGTTAGTGAAGGAACAGAAAAATAATTTAAAATCCTCACAACTGAAAGCAATTATAATTCCAAGGTAACAAAATTCAATATATTCCCACTAATACTACATTTTTCTACAGTTATCATCTGTAAGTTTTTCTGAAAAATAATTAAAGTATCCCTGTGTGGAAAATTTCATGTACTATTTATATGTGAATTACTTGATAATTTTTTATCCATAAGAAATATGCTCTGAATAGTGAAAAGTACAAATATTATGGTCCTTGTTTAAAGGCAGTTTTTCTTTAAGCTTACTGTTAATCAGAAATTAAGTATTTTTTTATTTGTAAATTGATCTAATATTGTAATAATTAAATTAGTTATTATGCCAAGTTCATCATCCAATCTCACTCCTATTCCTAAGATCTCTAGTAAGTACATATTTGACATGACTAAGAATCAAATGTCTGAGCTGACTGTCCATGTAGTGCAGCCTTCATTCTATAATCATTCAGCATCAGATTTCTAGTGTGCTGTCTTGCCTGTCCATTCTATTTTGAAATCCATGCCCTTCCAGCTATTCAATCTGTCCAAATCACTTTAGCAAAGTCATTGGTCTCCCAGTAACAATAGTTCTGTTCTCCTGCAGCTGAACAACTTCCAAAGGCAACAGAGACTTGAGTCAGGTTGTTTTTCTTCAAAAACAGTTTTTAAAAACTTAAATGGAACATTTTTTTTGCTTGTAATAGCTGCAGGGAAAGTGAGGGGGGAAGAAAGGGTCTCTAACAGGATGGAGGATAGGTTTCCATATTGGTAGTGAAAAGGAACTAACTGGAACAACCCAAGGCAATCTGTCCTTTAATATGGGCAGAGTTGCCAAGGTACATAATTTTAGAGATATAATGGAGAGGACATGAAATCACCCATGTATGTGGGTAGTTAAGCCAAAATATAAAATTTTTTATTTTTGTTATATCAAATGAATGTCACTGGAAATAAAAGCAAAATGTTAGGTTTCGATTATAGCATAGGAGTCAGGTGGATGTGTCCCTGTGTGGAAAATTTAGTTATTACTTGACTTCGTGGTATATATTTCATGGCTACAGAATCCTTTAGATTGTGGATACCTGGGGCAGAGGAAAGAAATATGCTGATTTAGAAGGAAAACTAGAATACATGAGGAATTTGGGTCCCAAGCAATGGACTGGATTTAAAGATGATATTAAAAATACAAGAGAAAAAGTTTCAAAATGTAATATTCTTTATTATTATTATTTATTACTTTTAATAATTACCAAAAATCTATATTCAATGCAATGCCCATTTATGTGACCATCAGAAAAATCCATTATCTGTTTTGTTTATTTATTTAATTATAATGCAATTCATGCTAAACATGATTATGAAACAACTGCTGAGTATGACGTGGCAGTAATTATCACACAATGAGATGAATGTGGTACTTTTTGAGTGATTTTCTGAGATACTGGACACTAATTCTATTCTATAACTCTAAATGCGTTTTTGCAACTTTAATTTTGAAATATATGGAAGATGATATATTAACAGAACCTCACTTCATTGAAATGATTGTAAATGTTCAGCAGATATTGTTTCTCCTATCCCTTGTACAGCATGCAACAGTATTAGCATAAACTTCTTTGTTAAAATAGCTTTCACTGAGAATATTTCACATGTGGGTTTGACACTTTTAGGTGAACAATAAAATTACACATTTTTCTCATATCAACTGTTTCACTATTTCAAAATGCAGTCTGTAATGTATTAAAGTACTATTATTTTTCTTATGTTAAAATATCCAATTTTGAAAAGCTTGCTTCTAGAAGCATGTG
Source organism: Callospermophilus lateralis (assembly GCF_048772815.1). NCBI lineage: Eukaryota > Metazoa > Chordata > Mammalia > Rodentia > Sciuridae > Callospermophilus > Callospermophilus lateralis. The sequence goes on along the minus strand of NW_027514663.1, from coordinate 3,030,891 downwards.
TGAAGTACTTATCATGTGCTCTCAACAATATAGAATAATGTTATCAGATAAAATGCATAAGTTAGAAAGCAGTTTTAAAACTATTAATTCTGTTTTTTCCCTATACTTTTGAAAATGGTATTGAGCATTTATATCTGTATTTAAAAATCATATTTTAATGCAAATTTTTTATATTGCAAATTATTTTGGTGCTTCTTACATCTGTGAATTTATCATTTTCATTATCTAGTTTATATTTACTTACTATATATATATATATATATATATATATATATATATATATATATATATATTTGTTTTCTTGAGACAGCCTGTCACTAGGGTGCCTAGGTTAGTCTCAAACTCCTGGGATTAAGAGCTCCTCCTATTTTAGTCTCTTGAGTAGCTCTCAAACATTTGCACCATGCCTAGGTTTTGACTTAGAAGTTAAAATGCATGTCTGTATGTTTTGTGTTTTTGAAAAGATAATCTCTTGGTGGAACGTATCAGTGAAGAATATTCATAAGAAAGAAATTCTACTATTACATACATTCAAATAATTTTTATATCCCTTATACTATAATTTATAAATCATGTAAACTGATATATACATATCACAAGATAAATGATTATTTAACTTTCTTCATTCCAAAAATAATATATTGTATTGTTTGCTGAAAAATTTTTAATATTTTATAAAATAATAAAATATTGTGTTACAATTTTTCCAATGGAATGTAAAAATCAAGATAATTAAATTTGTGTAATGGAAGTTAGGCTATAAACTTTAGTCAAGCTCATATATAATGAAAATTCAGGGCTGTGGCTATAGCTCATTGGTAGAGTGCTTGTCTCACACGTGCAAGGCACTGGGTTTGATCCTCAGCATCACATAAAAATAGATTAATAAACAAAGATATATTTTAAAAAAAGAAAATTGAAATAGGCATTTCCACTTCAACTCCCCAAAATAGGTTTTCTAGTGTTTTGCTTTTGGATGATTTTTGTCTTTGAATTATAAATGACAGTGTATACATATCTAGTCTGCAGGTTAACTTGTACATAAAACAGGAATTTACACAGTAATTTAAAGGTATAATAAGTGGATGCATGACTATAGATACCATTGGATTTGCAGCTCTGATATTTGGAACAACTTTTGGTCAAAAAAAAAATTCATTTGAATTGTTATAGTCTGTAAACAAGTCAGGATGGCGCCTGGCAAAATGCCAGAGGGAGTGGTTTGTGAAGTAACGCCAGCGAGCCATTAAGTGTGGAGATTCCTTATTGGTTGACTGCTGTATCTAGTTTATGTAAATTAAGATAAGCTGTGTGGAATGTATATATACTGCTCCTGTCCTACAATAAAGGGCTCCTACTCCTGCTGTATCGATCTACACAAGTTGTTCCTCACCCCCAGGTTAGTTTGCTACAGCTGGACTGCGACATTGAATTCCCTTTTTTGTCCATTTTTAGCAATCTGATTATTCTTCCATTCCTGGGTGCAGCTTAAAGAAAGTGTGCACATGTAATGCCCATTTCTGATGGTTGCAGGTTTATAGATTAAATACACCTGAATGACCTTCAAGAATATTTAAGTCCTGAGCAAAGACAGCTACTAAAGCACTACAATATACACCTCAAATACTTTGTATTTCTTATGCTAATGTGTACAATTTTTAAATATTTTGTACCAATATTAAAAGAATTCCAAACTCTATAATCTGGAAAAGCTTATAACTTTTCATATAGTAACATTTAAATAATTTATTATAGGAGAAAGAAAGTATGATAAAATAGTTCTGGAAACAATAATTCAAATTTGACTGTATATAGAAAAATTGAAGACTAGTAGATATCTAAATTTCCTATCTTTTTCTCTATTTGTAATATTGATTTTAAAAATTAGTAACGATAACCCATTAGTCCTGAAACAAATAAAACTCTTAAAATTTAGTTCTCTTTGTTCTGTTTTTTTGTGGTAATGAGAATCAAATCACACAGCAGAAGGATAATATACCCAGAATGTGACATGATGTACTCAGAATATGTTATTACATTTCTAATGATATGCTTTTCAAAGCTGTTGTTATTATTGCCATGGAGACTCCTACCCTCAGAGGATGCATCTGGTGAAGTAGGTAGGTCATTCTAATAGCCTTAAAATTTTAGATTTGTGGATTCTACCTAACTCATCTCCACTGTCAAGGTGAAGCAAGCAAACAAACAAAACTAAACAATAAGAAAAGAAAAGCAGAATTTAAAATAGAACTAGTAATAGTGATCTTTGTCTCTTCATCTATTAATCCTTTTTCCTCTTAATAGTTATTACTATTAAGGTGTGTATTTTAAATTGTATATTTTATATAATATGAAATTTATATTTATACACACATATATATATACATACAAATTACCTATACATGTATATGTGTGTATGTGTGTGTGTGTATGTGTGTATTTCTTTGGCCTAGAGTAAACCTATTTTTAAAGTAACACAAATACTTTTTTGTGCTTATTGTGATTACTAAGCTATTTTCTCTTCTCTCCACATTATGTACAACTCCGATGGAGCTGGGGTGGAATTCTCCTTTGGTTTGCTTGCAATTTATATCATCCAGCACTAGAGAGAAAGAACCAGGAAATATGGAAAAGTTTGAGTGGTCACAGTATTCATAATTTTCTCACTACTCTTTCAACATCACCCTAGCAGCAGTTTTATATTGACATGAATGTGTAATTAAAATATCCGGTGTTGTTTCTTATCTCCTGTTTACTTTCTTTCTGTTATCATAGCTCCTCACTATAGCCCTGCTATGGTAGTAGCCAGTCAAGGCCCCCACCAAGAGGTACAAACCCAAACTCCACGTGGGCACTCCTCTGATCTCTTCAGACAGCAGCATCTGCTGGCAGTGTGTTCAACATGGAAGGCTGAGCCCTAAACTTGACTGCATTCAGAACACCTTCCAAAAGTTCTGCAATCTAACCACTGTAACCTCTCCTTTTACTCTCTGAGCTTTCATGGTATCCCTTTTCTCCAGCTGTGTTTAATGTTCCTATTTTATATTAATTTTTAAATCACCAATGTTTAATTTTCTTCTTTTATATTAATTTTTAAATCACCTGATTATTTCTTATATGTTAAAGATTTCTAATGCCTTATAAGATTTGTAGAGTTAAAAAAAAAAAGTTTTGCTTTTTTTTTTTTTTTGCAAGGCATTGGCTGAAAAATACAGACTTTTCTGAATTTGTGAGAGAACTTAAATTGCAGGACAAATAACTACTAGACTGAAACCTGTGCCTGGCACACTGTCACAATCATGTAATCCCAGTGACTTGGAAGACTAATGCAGTTCACAAGGTTGAGATCAGTCACAGCATCTTAGAGAGGACTTACTCAACTTAGTGAGATCCTGTCTCAAGATAAAAATGGTTGAGGATGTGGCTCAGTGGTTAGAAGGCCCTAAGTTTAATCCCTATACCCAAAAATATAAATAAATAAATTGACTAATTAATTAATTAATTAAAATTTGTGGTGAGATAGGTACCCAAAGGGAGTAATGAGATAAGACCCTATGATGACCTAGGACAAATGCCACTAAATACCATGTAAATTGATTAGAGCATTCAGTCAGAGATGATTCACAAGAAACTAAGCATTAAATGTGGATTAGCATGAGAGTGTGAAGTTCCTGAGGCTGTATTTGTATGAAATTGACACCCTCTTACAGACTTTCCTTATAGAACCAGTGATACCAAATACTTGCCCACCCTCACATAAATATTTCACAATATCAGTTTTGAAAGAAGGGACAGCTCTCTTGAATCCAAACACTCAAGAATATGATAAGGGAATATAATGAACAACTCCATGTTCACAAATCTGAGAACCTGAATAAAATATTTGGAATATATACACCATTAAAATGATGTTCAAGAAAGAAGAAAGAATGTAAATGGAACTAAGCGATTATGTAAGTGAACATTCATACATTTTTAAGAACAACAAAAAAGTCTTCAACAAAATATTAACAAGCAAATCCAGCAAAATACTGAATAATACACTACAACCAAGTGGGTTTCATTACCTGGAGACAAGTCTTTTTCAACATGTAAAAATCAGTCAGTTTCATTCACCATTTTAACAGATTGAGTGATCATGCAATCATTTCAATTGATGCAAAAAAGCATCTGACAAAATCCAATGTTTGTTCTGCTACTTTTTTCTTTTTAAACAGGAAATTACAAACAAAAGGAAATGTTATTATGTTTGCCAAAGACAACTAGTCCAAACCAAACAAATGAACAAAAAACAAGTACAAAATTAACTTTAAAATGTATCTTACTTTATACTAAAAGGAATTCAAAATGGATCTTATACTTAAATGTAAACATATAGCTATACAACTCCTAGAATAAATCACAGATAAAATTTCATTTTAATAATAAGGGTTCCAAGGAAAAAATGGTTGAATTTGGAGTTGGGGCCAGAAACAGGAAAGACTGAAACATTTTGTGGTACCAAAATATTAGGTCATAATTAAATAATTAGTTAATAACAGGCAAGTGTTAAAAATGGGCAAAAGAGACAATTTGGATGAGTTTCTGAAGACCAAAATTTGAAGCATGCCAAAATACATGTTCATGATTCTGTATTGGTGTAAATGAAATATTGAATAAATGAACATATGAAGAGAAAGAACAAATACTTCTGTTTTCTTTTTTAACACATTAGCCTCCTTTTTTAGAATTTAACTTTGGTCTTTGTCAGATTGACCTTTTGGTGTCTCAACTAGAGGGTGTTCTATTTCTACCTGCTATATATGGTAACACAGATGTTTGCCTGCTTAATGAAAACCAGAGATGACAGGACATAAAGAAAATTAAAATGATGTTTTCCTCATTGATCAGTTGAAGTATAGGGACTGGATATTTAAACCAGGTTCTAACCAAAGATGTTTTAGCCTGTATTTCTTTAATTCCTAGGACATTCCTCTTATATGTGTGTTACTAAAGAGGTCACCCTGCTATGTTGGTATTCTAGCCAAATGGGATGTGGAAAGGAAAAGAGAGAGAGAGAAATGAGGGAATGTCTGAACTTCACCCTGAAGGTTATGAAGAGTCTTCACAAATCATTCAGTTGAACAGATCACACTGCTTTATGTATGGCTGAAAAATATGAATTTCTGAAGGTCCTTGCTGAAGAATTTATTATTATGAGAAGATAACTTAATTTTGTTCCTTATATATACAGTGTCTGTTTATAGAAACCTTATTTAGATTATTTTATCAACCCTCTAAAAAATGTAAGAAATACATGGGATGGATAGTTATAAGATTTTTTTCTCATTTAAATTATTATTTACATCCTGTATCTGATCACTGAAAATAGTGTCTGATAATTAATATTCTAAGACAAGAGGGCTGCCACAGAGCTGAGGAAGGTACAGTGGTCCTCTCTAAGGGGTTCCCGCAATCACTTCAGAAAGATTTTAGACTGTTGATTAGAGTATCAGACATGAGTTTATTAGAAGGGATACGCAAAGGAAAAAAGGTGACAGTCTCAAGGGATAAAGTAGGCCCTCTCAGAGAGAAGGAGAACATGCCCCTGCTGCCTTCTAATTAAGTTTATTTATTTATTTATTTGTGGGGCAGGAAAATTTTCTGAGAATCCTGTCTACAGCCACCTCTTGACTTTTGACTGACAGCTAGATGATAGCAGACTTTCAAGTCCCTACTCTGCATGATAAAGATTAAAGACTATGCTAAGTCACTGTAGCCCATGCCAACCAGGCTTGTTATTAGGGCTTGTTTTTATATATTTCATGATTAAGGGGAATTAGACGATCTCTCTGAGTTCTGGAATCTGGTCAGTTTAAGTGTCACAGAAATCACCCTCTCCTCCAAGGTAACTTGTGTTTTCTTTATCAGCATTTTGGGCCTGCATTTCTCCAGTAGATACTGTGTTGTTTGTTGAGAAATGTAACAAATCCTATTGAATTATGTCACACAGGGCTATAGGTAGATTAGACTGTTTTTTCAGAGAAAGCATGTCAACATAGTAATCTCAGTTCACAGAAGTATTCCCTTAACCTCATGTTTCCACTGCTCACATCTGTATGTTACCTATAAATTAATATCCTAAATTTATATTCACATTATCAAAATTTGTATAAATGAAATGAGATTCTACCAAGGAAATATTTTATTATATCATAGCATTTCATTATGTATACTTTCTCCAATATGATTTATAAGGTGGGAAAATATTTCATCTTATGTTTATTCTATAGTCATTAACCAATTAATGACATATGGCCAATGACACTGGTTTTCTATTAATCACTAGTACAAACAATATTCTTGTAAACATCTTTGGTGAAAAATCTTTGCATACTTTTGCAATCATTCCCATATAATTAAATTCCTCAAAGAGAAATTTCTAAGCCAAAATAAATGCACGATCCTTCAAAAGATAGATGAATGCTTTTCTTTAAAGACGTGAGACTAAAGACCATTTGACATTCCTCCACTCTCTTATGACCACTGAAAATATTAAACATCATCAAAAAAAGGAAAAATAATAAAGAAACATTGTTGAAAAAAAAGAAAGAGCCAATCCACAAATCACAAATGTATAAATGTAGAAAACTGCATTCTCTAAATCTGGTAGTAATCAATAATGAAAATGAGAGAGATTGACATGCTGTCTCAGTTCTGGGAAAGGTTAGAGATTTGCCTAAAGAAACAGCACATACCTAGAAATAAAATCATCATGCAGAGAAGTAAAGAGATCAATGCTTCTCCTGGTCTTCAGTGATATTAAGGAATCAGTCAGCATGACTCATCTGAAAAAGTTTTAAAGGAAATATGCAACTCTGCATTTGACTGGAAAATGGAACTGCTGCACTCATAACCTTCAAATTGAAATTCAAAATTAGTGAAAATATGAAAATATGTTAAATATGTAAAACATAATTATTTTTTTAAAAGAGAGAAAATTCTTAGGGGACTTGAAAAACTATGAGAAATCACCAACTAACAGCAAAAATAGTCATGCTCAACAGAGATTCTTAACCCAAGATATTCAAAACCGAGTTAATTTTTGTCAAATAAAACATATTACAGTAAGTGCTCCTGGATATAAGCAAGAGGCTTTGGTGAGACTGAGCTATGAGAGAACTTTACTGATCATCTGTGATCATCAATGTTTTCTCCAAGAAACTGAACAACAGGTACATGTCCCCCAATATCAACCTTATCATTTAAATAGTAAAATCTCTAAAGAGCATGTTCTCTTTATCAAGAAATGTATATTTCAGTTTTGACAAGATCCTAGCAGGCTATGAGTCAATTGGAAAAGTAAGTAAAAATATCTTTGTTCCTTCATGAAAAGGGCCAAAGCATTCATTCCTGTATACTAGACACAATCCAAACACTGGCTGTGGAATTGGTGTATTACTGAGTACATAAGCATTGTATAACCCTATCCTTTGCCAACAGGGACATTTTAATGTCAGTGAGATATTGAAGTAATTAAAACATAAACTCCATGCTGTTGTATCTATTGCTATCCAAATAGCAAGCTTATTTTCCAGAATCTCAATTATTGAGTAGTAAAATTGCCTATATACTACTTTAGATTGATTTTACATTTAAAATGATAGATTTCACATTTATTACCAACACCAACATAAATTGACCAATATATGCAATCTGGTCATTGCAACTGCATACAGATAAATACTTTATTTCTATTAAAATAATTTAATCATAAGCATACATTCAAATTCAGTAAATCAAATTCTGCATAATACTTCTGATCATCAATGCAGCACTACATGTATATAGCCTATAATTTAATGTCAGTTATACCAACGTTAATTTGGGGAATCTTTCAAAGGAATAGCATAGCCATATCAATTATTTTTCCTTTAAGAATAATGCTGTATTTCTCAAATCATCATAAGGTGTCATTATATAATTACTGTAATTTTAGTATGTGATTAAATATAAGTTTGTAAGTGAAGATGTAAAGTGGTCGTGATCTATGTATATATAGACTCATTATATATCTTCAATTCATTTTTAGGTTGTCATTAAATGCTTCCCACATATACATTCTAAAAAATAAAAACTACAAGGCAAGTCACAAGTATAAAATACTGTTTGAACTAAACCAATATCACACAATTTTTAATGGAAGACTCTTTAAAATTGAATATATATGAGTATATATGTAAAGTATGTTGCTATTGTATTTTTTATAATCTCAAATTCATATTCTTCTGATAACCTTGACATGTATTGGCATCATAAAAATAAACTTACCAGTGTATTGCTACCAACTATGTGTTCTATAGAATTTAAATGTGTAATTGATGTAAATATAAACGAGTAAAATTAAAGACTATATTCTTGCATGACCAGGACATTTCCTACCTTTTCAAATATTTCAAATATTTAATATTTGCTACCAATTCTACTCCAATATTAATATGCCATAATACAAAATCATAATATATCATTTAGAAATAAATAACTCAGAAAAAAATAAGTATCTGCATCTAAAGAGTGATTTTTTTTTTTTTTACTTTCTAAATATTTTATACATGTTATTTCATTTAGTCCTTACAATAAATCTTATATGATTGGGAAAAAAACTCCCTTCAATTCCTATTTTACTCAGGGAAAAGATTGGGATCTAAGAAATGTAATGCTTTGATAGACATTGTTTGTAAAGAAGTAAAATAGATACACCAAGACAAAGGTTTAGCTCCAAAATTAGGGAATCCCTTTTTTCATGCCAACCATCTCTTTTTATCCACATACATTTGAGTACAAAATAACAAGCCTATGGATTTTGTCTTTCTCTGTGGGAGTGAGGGGATTCAAATAATAAGCAAATTCACTATGCATACTTTTGGTTTTGAATAATGCAATGCAGAATTTCATGTATTAAAATTTCATGTGCTATGCCAAGTGAAATAAGCCAATCCCAAAAACCCAAAGGCCAAATGTTCTCTCTGATATGTGAATGCTAACACATAATAAGGGTGGAGGAGGGAAGAATAAAAGTTAACTGGATTAGACAAAGAAGAATGAATGGAAGGGAGGAGTTACGAGAATAGAAAACAGAGTATAATAAATCAGATATAATTTTCCTGTGTGTATCTATGAATATATAACCAGTGTAACTACACATCATGTACAACCACCAGAATGGAATCCTAATTAGAATAAGTTATAATCTATGTATATATGATATGTCAAAATACATTTTACTGTCATGTACATATAAAAAGAACAAAAATTTTTAAAAAATCATGAGCTAAACTTTTTATTAACACATTAGTAAAATAAAAATCATTCATTGATGTCAAAAATATTTCTTTTGGAGTTAAACTATATAAAATATTGTCCACTTATTACAGTGGGGCCATGTAGAACTGGGCTACAAGAGAATAAAAAAAATGCTGACAACTTAAACAGATGAATTTTAATTCAGCATATAATCATTATCCTTAAGTGGACATACATTATTTCAATACTTGATAGAAAGAAACAAGTCATAAACTTTGGGTGTTTTTTTTTTCTTTTTGGTACTAGGCATTAAACTCAGGGATCCTTTACTGAGCTGCATCCCCAATCCCAGTTCCCTTTTGTTTTGTTTTTATTTTTGAAACAAAATCTCACTAAGTAATTTTCAGGACTTGTTAAATTGCTGAGGCTGGCCTAGGACTTGCAACCTCCTGCCTCAGCCTCCAGAGTTGCAGGGCTCATAGACATGTTCCATCACACCTGGGATGAGTTTTTTTTTAAGATTTAGATATTTAAAGGAAAGAAAAAATTATGTCTATGGTAATAGATGAAAACTAGTGGAAATATATTCACTTAGAGTTCTATATTTTATAATTCAATGTGACAAAAAAGGGAGTATTTCTTTCCTCCACTTTTGAAAAAGGACTTTAAAATGAATGTAACCTATGGGTGACATTTTGAGTCCTCTGATTATTCTCAATTCATTATTTAAATGTTTCTAGTTATTTAAACTGAAACTGGATTCATTGATTAATTTCATGCTATCATATTTTTATCATGTAGATATTTTAACTCACAGAAGGGATTTTATACTATTCAACATCAAAAAATGATAAATGAATAACAATACTAATACACTGATAACCAAGAAAATGTTAGATGAAGGAAAATTTTCCAATAAAAGTGATAATTTTGTGTTTTATAATGATAGATAAAGAACATTGATACTTGATAATGTTTTGTAAATTGTATTCTTCCATAGTTCCATGGAGACTGAGAAATGAAAAAGAAAAATTGATTAAGTTCATGCAACTAGTTAGTATGCAAAGATCTGACTTCGAAATCACTGATTTGTTTCTTTATGACAGCCATCTGACATTAGCCACAAACACTGGAATGTAAAATAGAAAGCCTCATTGTGATTTTGATGAAGCTTTCAAAAACAAGACTAGAAGATGCATTCCTTACTCCTCTGAATCTACTTTTTTTTTCACATTGTAGTTTTCATTTCAAGAATTATATCTGGGAGTAAGCCTTCCAAAATATATCTAATCAAAATATATCTAATCAAAATATATCTAATCGGTTACTTCTTTAAAATGTCTAAGTGCTTTCCTTTTGTTAATTTAAACCCCAAAGCCTAATGAGTGCAGTGCAATTTATTTTTATACAATGCTCTATACCTTCTGGCCTAAGTCTACCTTTTACACCTCCTCTGATGTATACTGCCATCAGTATTCCTACTTTTGCAACACACCAAGTTATATACAATTCCCTGAGCATCTATGCTCTTTCTTGTCTTTGAAATTTTTGTTCTCTTTCTGTCTCTCCTCATGATTCCAGCAAATTTCATCCAGCAGCACCAACCTGCCTTTTCTAATTACTCCAGTCTAGCTTTCATCCTTCCCTTGGTTCTCCTGTAAGTGTCTATAACTCTATTATGATACTTATAGCATTGCATTATATATAAATCTTTTTATTGTTTTGGCCACTCACAAGACTGAGGATTTTCTAATGTCTAGCAGGAGCGTTGAATGAATGAAAAAGCATCTTGCCTTTCTCTACCTTCTTTTCATTCTCTTCTCTCAATCACACATTTGTGTGTGTGTGTGTGTGTGTGTGTGCATTCATACATGAAAGATATGTGCATCCCTATCTTTGTATAAACATGCACCAATAAATCTAGCTACTATCTTTATTTTGTAATAGGAACTGACTTCATTGAGATGTGTTAACAGTTTCTTTTGATCTGCACAACAAACACATAATTGATGTTATTATTTTGTCCTATTTAAGGATGAGGAAACTGAGACTTAGGAATGTTATGTAGGTTGCCCAGAGTCAACTGAAATATTAAGAACAGAGTTGGGGCTGGCTTCCAAGCCATCACCAAAGTCCATAAGGTCAGCAACAGTATGATAGTGTTCCTTCTTTTAGTTCATTCTCTTAAAGCTGCTGCTCTTGTATTTTTTACCTTGGCTAAATAATTTTATTAAGTATTGATTGACTAAAAGTAGGAAAACACTGTTTAAAGATTTTAGAAAGTAGATTATAAGTAATTAAAGTCAAATTAAGAAGGTGGCAGTGACTTATTACCTTCCCATATCAATTTGCCAATATTTTGTACACAGAGATCATCACTATGAGATGATCAGGAGTCATCAATTCAAAAGCTGTTTGGGCGTTCAGAATGAGAGTCACACAATCTGTTGTGTCATTGCATGCTATGATTTAGAATGCACTAGAGAATGACAGTATCCCTTGCTGTTCAAATGATCATCTGCAAGACTGTATCCAAAGAGCTAGAAAGAAAAACTATACTCATACAACCAGAGGTGGCTTTCTTTTTCTGGCTCCTTAAGCTGTAATTTTTTTTTTTTTTTTTTTTTAGCAGAATCTCTTGCCGGGCTGCTTGCCAGTTGGTTGCTTGACTGAAGGTTATCATGAAATGATGAAAGAAAAATGGGAGAATAAAATCTCCTTTTAAAAACTACCAATACTTTAAAACTTTTTATTACTTAATACATTTTCAGTATAGAATTTTTAATATTTTTTAATTCTTTAAATGGTACATTAAAATTAGAACTATTATCAGGTACCATTAGATGTTTTCAATACATGCATACTTGGGTCAGTGTTCAAATCAGGGTAAATACATTTATCTCTTCAAACATTTATAATCTCTCTGGTAGAAACATTCAAAATCCTTTCTTCTGGCTTTTCTGAAATATATTGCACATTATCATTGTCTTAAGTCACCCTATTATATACTAGAATAGCATGTTTCTCTAATTATAGCTTAGGATTTATTTATACTTACCTTAAAGAAGCAACTCGGTAGAGGTCAGATGTACCACACACCCATTTTCTCCTATCAATAACACCTTCCTTAATATGATACATTGTATTCAACATCAATACTACATTGTCATTAACTGAAGTCCTTATTTTATTTCAGTATATTTCGGTTTTTTTTAATCCCTTTTACTCTTCCAGGGTTTTATCCACAATACCACTTTACATTTCATTGTCACACCTTCTTAGAATCTCCTTAGTTTTAATAGTTTTTCATAATTTTTTATGACTTGGACAATTTGGAACAAAACTGGTTATATATTTTGGAATGTAGCTTAAGCAGAATTTTTCTGATGTTTTCTTTATGATAAGAACAGAATCATTAGGTTTTGTTTTATTTTGTTTTTTGAAAGAAAAAAAAAACACGAATGTAAACTTCTATTTTCACCATGTCACCTAAAGGGCACATGTACTGAAGATGGCTTACCACTGTTGGTGTTGACCTTGATCACCTGGCTGTGATAGAGTTTATCAGGTTTAAACTCTAGTTAACTGTTCTCTTTTGTAATACTGTACTAATTGGAAGCAGTCCCTATGCCCAGTCTACATTTAAGGGCTTGCAGTTATGTTCTATCTCCATGAGAACAGAGTACCTACATAAATTATTTTGATTTCTCCTTTAGAAGAGATTTATATTTGCTCTCTCAATTACCCATTTAGCTAGTATATATTTTTTGGAGGTGGTGGGTATGAGGGATTGAACACAGGGTTACTCATATACTGAGCCATATCCACAGCCCAATTTTGAACTGCAATCCTCCTGCCTCAGCCACTGGGATTTCAGGTGTGAGCCACTTCAGTCAGTTCATTTAGTTAGAATTTCTATCAGCATAGATGAGTGGACATTTAGTTTATACTTTGGGTTATAATCCAGTACTATGCTACTTATTTATTCCTCAATTTGTTCCAAATATGGCCATATGAATCCTTTGATCTGATTCTGTACCCCTTTGACATAATCTGAGAGTATGTACCTGTTGAGCATTTCCTTCTTTGGGCACTATTTGATGCCTCACACTCATTTTCTTCATTCGCTGCCTTAGTATTAGAATAAGTAATTATTCTAAAGAGATTTTAAACTAGTAACATAAATAAAAGCTTATATAATTAGAATAATCTATGACTAAAGAGCTTAAAATATCTTATCAATAAATACAATATTATTTTGGAGAACTTTTGATTTTGGTCAATACATTAGGGTGGATTAAAAGTCATAATTTCAAAGGCTTTATAGTATTCAGGATACATTGCTCCCAATAATTTTTAAAATATCCAGAAGTATTTCTGGAAATGTTGGGTCTTCTTTTTCAGGATGATAAATACACTTACACTTTTCTTCTGAGGTTCATTTCACACTAGCAAAGGTTAAGATAGTTCAGTATTATGCACTGGGGTCTTATCTAAGTGAGACAGAACATGCCCAGGGCTAAGATTGGAAAACTGGGAATGAAATCTAACAGAATCATGCTTTGTTGCTTGCTCAGTGTTGTTAAAGGATTAGCGAGGCACAAACTGCCAAATTTGACACAGTGCCTTCTCCTCTCCGGTGTCAGCCTGCCAGAAGCTTCAGTAACACTAACCCAAGCAGTTTCACTATAGGTAGATGTTACACTCCATGAAAGAATAATTTAAATATTTATTGATTGATTTATTATCATTTAAACTTTGCAAAAAACATGAAAATAAAGTAATTATAAATTATCATACGAAAAAATTAAAGTTCTTAGGACAACATGGCACAATAGCTTTATACGTACAAAAGTCTTGCACTTGACTTCTCATACTCCTTCTGTGTCTCCATATATACACACTCCTTACATACACACAAACATGTAATTTTGCCATGCACGTTGTTATCCCTAATATTAAAGGTGATACATCAAAGTGGTCATAAGGAAAAGCAATGGAATCAGGGTGCTCTAGTATCCTCTGTTAAATGGATTACAGACATGCTCAGTGACTCCATATGTTCATGTGTAAACTGATGGTCACAAATCAACCAAATATACCTATACCATAGTGCTACAAAGAAGTATCCAAGTTCTTGCCTGAAAAGTGGTAAAACAATTTCTAGCACATTTTAAATATTCAATACATTCTCTTCTTTTTACTCCTTTCCTATTCTATCATAGTCTTCCATGTCAAAACACACTGATCTACCTCATTATTTTAGTGGCTGGAAAGTATACCAGAGTAGGAAATAACCATATGCAATACATTTGTTCTCTGATTAAATGACATGAACAGTTTTTCCAATAGTTTTCTTTTATAAACCATGAGATTTGTGAATGTAATTTTGAATTTTTTTGAATACACTGCTGTTAAAATCTATAGCCTAAATTTCTACAAGTGGGATTGCTGAATTAAGGACAAAGATAGTTTAATTCATTTTGACATTACCATTGATATCGTTTCTACCAATTTACATAAATTTTACATTTATGAGTAGAACATTTTTCAAAATTTTGTTTTAATATCTATAATTTTCATGCCTTTTATTATAAGTATACTCTGTGTTCATTATTAAAAATTCAAGCAGTTTAGAGAAGAAAAGAAACCTCCCTCAAGTCCTCTCAACCAGAAATAATCACTGTTATTACAAAAACAATATTTCGGGCATTTTTTTTATTTCACTCATTTCATATATTAAAGACAAAGAAATGCAAAGATAGGCCTTTAGATGAAGATAAAGTCTTTAAAATAGTGACTTATTATACCTATTATATTTCATTTAAAGTTATTAGATTGAATTTTACTTCAATAAAAATAAAAAGGCAAAATTGAATTGTATGACTTCTATAAATTATTCCTTTTACACATTAAACTATGTCCTGTAATATATATATATATATATATATATATATATATATATATATATATATATATATATATATATATAATTATAATTATATTTATATATTTCTTCTTTATTTTTTAAAATTTTAATTTATTTTATTTTATATTTTATACAAATAAAGCACAACTTTTCGTTTCTCTGGTTGTACATGATGTAGAGTCACACTGTTAGTACAATCAAACCTGTACATAGGGTAATAATGTCTGTCTCATGCCACCATCCCCTCGACATACACACCCTCCCCTTCTCTCCCTCCCCTCTGTTCAATCCAAATTTCCTCCATTTTTCCCTTGCCCATCTCCCCATTATGGATCAGCATCAACTTATTAGAGAAAATATTTGGCCTTTGGATTTTGGAATTGGCTTATGTAGCTTAGCTTGATATTCTCCAACTCTGTCCATTTACCTGAAAATGCCCTAATTTCATTCTTCTTTCATACTGAATAATATTACATTATATATAATATATGTTACATTATATATATATAATATAAAAAATATAAAAGTATGGGATATATATATATATATATATATATATATATATATATATATATCCCACACTTTTTAAATTCATTCATTTATTGAAAGACACCTTGGTTGTTTCCATGGTTTAACTCTTGTGAGTTGAGCTGCTATAAACATTGATGTGGCTGTGTCACTGTAGCATGCTGACTTTAAGTCCTTTAGGTGTAGACCAAAGAGTGGGATAGTTGGGTCAAATGATGGTTTTATTTCAAGTTTTCTGAGAAATCTCCATACTACTTTCTAAAGTGGTTGCACCATTTTGCAATCCCAACAGTAATGAATCGGTGTAGCTTTTTCACTCCACATCCTTGCCAGCATTCATGGTTTCTTGAATTTTTGATAATTGCCATTCTGACTGGAATGAGATAAAATCTTAGAGTAGTTTTGATGTGTATATTTCTAATTGCTAGTGATGTTGACTGACCATATTTATTCTTCTATAAAGTGTTTTTTCAGTTCCTTTGCCCATTTAGAGACTGGGTTATTTATTTTGATGGTATTTTTTGAGTTCTTTATATATCCTGGGGATTAATGCTCTATCTGAGGTGTATGTAGGAAAAATTAGCTCCCCTTCTGTGGGCTCTCTCTTCATCTAATTGACTGTTTCTTTTGCTAAGAAGAAGCTTTTTAGTTTGAATCTTTCCCATTTATTGAATCTTGATTTTATTTCTTGTGCTTTAGGAGTCTTATTATGGAAATTAG
Source organism: Callospermophilus lateralis (assembly GCF_048772815.1). NCBI lineage: Eukaryota > Metazoa > Chordata > Mammalia > Rodentia > Sciuridae > Callospermophilus > Callospermophilus lateralis. Next base: position 3,014,432 of record NW_027514663.1, on the reverse strand, counting down.
GTCTTAAGCTGACATGATGAAGATTTGGACCTGCTTTTTCTTCTATTAGGTGCAGCCTCTGTGGTCTAATTCCTAGGTCCTTAATCCACTTTAAGTTGAGTTTTATGCAGTGTGACAGATAGTAGTTTAATTTCATTTTGCTGCATATGGATTTCCAGTTTTCCCATCACCAGTTGTTAAAGAGGCTATCTTCTCCAATGTATGTTTTTGGTGCCTTTGTCTAGTATGAGTTAGCTGTATTTATGCAGGGTTTTCTCTGTGTCCTGTATTTTGTACCATTGGTCTACATGTTTATTTTAATGCAAATACCATGCTCTTTTTTTTTACTATAGCTCTGTAGTATAGTTTAAGTTCTGGTATTGTGATACCATCTGCTTCACTCTTCTTGCTATAGATTGTTTTTTTTCTATTCTGGGTCTCTTATTTTTCCAAATGAACTTAATAACTGACTTTTCTATGAGGAATGTCACTGGGATATTGATTAGAGTTAAATTAAATCTGTATAATGTTTTTGGTAGTATGGTCGTTGTGACATTATTAATTCTGCTTATCCAAGAACAATGGAGATATTTTCATCTTTTAAGGTCTTCTTTACTTTTTTTCATTAGAGTTTTGTAGTTTTCATTGTATAGGTCTTTCAACTCTTTTGTTAGGTTGATTTCCAACTATTTTTTAAGCTACTGTATATTAGGTAGTTTTTCTAATTTCCCTTTCAGAAGATTCATCACTGATGTACAGAAATCCATTTGATTTATGGGTATTGATTTAATATCCTTTTACTTTGCTAAATTCATTTTTAGATCTAGAAGGTTTCTGGTGGAATTTTTGAATCCTATTAAATATTAGATTCATGTTATTAGCAAACAGTGATAGTTGAGTTCTTCTTTTTCTATTCTTATCCCTTTAATTTCTTTCATCTGTCTAATTGCTCTGGCTAGATTTTTCAAGGACTACGTTGAATAGAAGTTGTGAAAGAAACCATCCCTGTCTTGTTTCAGTTTTTAGGGCAAATGCCTTTAATTATTCTTCATTTATAATGATGTTGGCTTTGGGCTTAGCATATATAGCTTTTACAGTGTTGAGCTATGTTCTTATTATCCCTAGGTTTTCTAGCATTTTGAACATGAAGGATGCTGTATTTTGTCAAATGCTTTTCTGTAACTATTGAGATGATCATATGATTCTTATCATTAAGTCTATTGATGTGATGAATTACATTTATTGATTTCTGTATGTTGAATTAACCTTGCTTCCCTGAGATGCACCCCCACTTAATTTTGGTGCAGAATCTTTTAATTTGTTTTTGTATTTGATTTGCTGGAATTTTGTTGAGAATTTTTGCATCTGTGTTTATTAGAGATATTGGTCTGAAGTTTTCTTTCCTTGATGTGTCTTTATCTGGGTTTGGTATCAAGGTGATATTGGCCTCATAACATAAGTTTGGAAATTTTCCCTCTTTTTATTTTATGGAATAATTTAAAGGGTATTGGTATTAGTTCTTATTTGAAGATCTTGTAGGACTCAGCTATGAGTCCATCTGGTCCTGGGCTGTTCTGAGTTGATAGGCTTTTGATGGCCTCTTCTATTTCTTTGGTTGAAATTTATCTGTTTAAATTATGTACATTCTCATGATTCAGTTCAGGTAAATCATATGACCCTAGAAATTTGTTGATGTATTCAAAATTTTCTAGTTTATTAGAGTAAAAATTTTCAAAATAATTTCTAATTATCTTCTGTGTTTCAATCGTGTCTTAAGATATTTCATTTTTCATCACATATGTTAATAATTTAAGTCTTTACTCTTCTTCTCTTTGTTATCATGAAAAGTTTTTATTTCATCATCAAATCTAAAGCTTAATTTTGCTGGATATAAGATTTTTGGTTGTTATCCATTTTCTTTCAGAGCTTGGTGTATGTTGTTCCAGGATCTCCTACTTTGAGCATCTGTGTTGAGAAATCTGCTGAGATCCAATTTGGTTTACCCCTATATGTAATTTGATTCTTTTTTCTTGTGGCCTTTAAAATTTCATCCTTATTCTGTATGGTAGGCATTTTCATTATAGTGTGGCTTGCTTTAGGTCTATTGTGATTTTGTACATTTGGTGTTAATATGCCTCTTATCTTTGATTTTCCAATTTATTCTTTAGATTTGGGGAATTTTCTAATATTGTTTTATTAAATAGATTGTTAATTCCTTTGTTTTGTATATCCATGCCATCCTCTACCCATTAATTCTTAGATTTGGTATTTCTGTATTATCCCATAATTCTTGGATGTTCTCCTCATTGTTTCTTACCATCTTCATTGTTTTGTCTATTTTATTTTTAAGTTATATATTTTGTCTTCATCATCTGAGGTTCTGACTTCCAAGTGATCTTGTCTGTTGGTAATGCTTTCTATTGAGTTTTTAATTTGATTTATTGTTTCCTTCATTTCAAGAATATGTGTTTCTGTTATTGTTGTTGTTTTGTTTTGTTTTCAGAGTATTTCTTTATTGAAGTAATCTTTGCTTTCTATATTTGCTTACATAGTTTTTTTTTATTGAAGTGGTCTTTTGTTGCCTGTGTTTGTTGTCTTATATCATCTTTTAATTCTCAGAACACTTAAATTATGAACACCCTGAACTCCTTCTTGACATTTCTTCTACTAAAGCTGGCCATTGATTCTACTAATGTAGTGTCTTGGCTTATTTGGGGCACTTTCTTCCCTTGTTTTTTTTTTTTTTTTTTTTTTTTTTCATGTTGTTCATGTGTCTTCCCTTCTATCAGTGTGGACCTGAGGTATTGGTGTCTACCCTATAGACCTATAGTGTCTCTGAAAGTTTTAGATAGCTCTCCTTTAAGGGGAAAATCCATCTTAATAAGTCCCAATTCAAACAATATACATCCTTAAAACAAATAGTTCCTATTACGAAATTAGAGTTTTGTAGCAATAGACAGAAATGATGTGTTTGATTATTATCTACAATATAAATGGTAGGTTTATGACAGGGTCTACAGTTTTGCATTGTGGACAGAGAGAGAACAAGGGAGTGTAGGTTGAGATGTTAAGGAGGTATGAGGTGAGGATATGGAGGTATTGGATCTTAGGAAGTGTGTATAAGGAATTAAAGAAGTTGACTGGTAGCAGAAGAAATGAAAGAGATTCTGGGGATATAGGTAAGTGGAAATATAGTAGAGAATATAAATATACAAACAAAAATTAATAAGAAAAAGAAAAAATGAAACAATAAAAAGTAAAAGAATATACAAAAAAAAAAACCACTGTAATATACTATTCAGACATCTCAGTCTTCAGTAGCCTAATGCATGAAAAGAATTTGGTTTCATAAATGTTGAGTATGTGAGGGCAGGAAAAGAGAGAGTAAAAAAAGAACAAAAAGAAAATACAAAAAAAAAAAACAAACCTCAAAGGAAAATTAAACAATTATTTCTGTAGGAGTTCAGGTTCTTCCCTATTTCACTTCTTAACTAATAAGTGGAGTTGTCTGGTGTTTTCTGGTATCTCCACCCTCAGGATAGTGAAGGTGTTTGGTGTGGAAGGGTTCAGGTGGAACTCCTGGAATTGGGGGCATAGCACTTGCCAGTCTCCATTGGAACACTGCACTGCAAGGATCTCCTTTGGGTCCCACTTGTGTGATGTGGGCACCTGGTCTTAACCCCTTAGATTATCTGTAGAACCCACAATTCCTGCTCTCTAATTTAGTCTCTAAACTATATGTCTCTTGGCCCCCTCTCATTCTAATTCCCAATCAAGAATCTCTCTCTCTGGAGGTCCTGTTGGCTAAGCACTGGAGCATACATACCTGTTGTGGGGAGCTGTTCTGTATCTGGCAGATCAGAATCAGGCTCCGAGAGCTACAGGTCAGCCATGTAACTGTAAGCACTGTGCCAGGTTGGTGGCTGGGGGTGTGGTGTTGAGGGACTATAGGTTACTTGATATTGTGTCTAGGCCTGAGCTGGTGTCCCAAGATGGAAGTTGTGCCAACTAAAAGATGGTGATGGTGGCAGCAAAGATGACCCAAGATGATGATAAATGTGTCCCAAGATGGAAGCAATTGCTTTCAGAGATGAGGCAGTGAGGAGAGATTGTGGTGGTATTGCACAACATGTTCAGAGATGCAAAACTGTGGCATGCAGTGCTGCAGTGGGAAACTGTCTCTAGACCCTGTCAAGTGTCCCCAGGTTCAGACTACCACATGGAGGCAACCATGGCAGTGGTTGCAATATCCCAAGATGGAGGCAACCAGGGGAGCCCCATATTCATTGACGGGAATCAGTACATGACTGGGGCCCATGTAGGCGTGGGAGGGTGTCTGGCCTCTTTCTTTTTTTAGGTTGCCCAGTATAAGGAAGGACACTATGTTTATAGAATGTCCGACCTTAATAAAGCTGTACTAGTCAAGATTCTCCAGAGAAGCAGAACCAATAGGCTATATGTAGATATATGAGAGATTTATTATGGAAATTATCTAGCAAAATTTTGGAGGTTGAGAAGCCCTACCATTTGCTATCTTCAAGCTGAAAAAGAAAGATATTCAGTGATATTATTCCGTCTAGTCTGAAGGCTTGAGAACTAAGAATAACAATGTCCCAAGGCAGTAACAATGTCCCAAGATGGATGTTTTAGCTCAGAAAGAGAGAATGAATTTTCCCTTTTATATTTTTGTTTCAGTGGTATCCTCAGTGAGTTTAATGATGCCAGCCGACATTGGTGAATGCAGATCTTTACTCTGACTTCTGATTCAAAAGTTAATCTCTTCTGGAAATACTCTTTTAGATATTCCCAGAAATAACGTCTTACCAGTCACCTGAGGGCCCCTTAATCCTGTCAAGTTGACATACAACATTAACCATCATAAGTCTTAATAAAAATATTAAAATTGTATAAAACATTTTTGGGATACTTTGAAAACTACAAAGTCAAAAATGAGCAGACAAAGAGAAGTTTTGAAGACTAAAGTCTCAGTGTCGGGGAGAGTGACCAATTTCTGAGACTACCTGAGCATAGTCATATTTGACCTTGTCCTCCAAACACAATGATATAGCAAATATATATAAATAATTATAATTAACATAAAATATGAAAAAATTAAATATTATTCTCTTATTATAAAATGTATATTATTTAAACTGAATAAAAACAATAAAACTAGTTAGAATGACAAATGGTAATAATTACTATTAGAACTATTTAAGGATGTGTGAGAAAAATGTAAGTATTTTTATACGTATGTTTTTCTTCTGTTTTAAAATGTTATCACTTTTTCAATTTATTGTATACTCAAATTGTATAGCAAGTGTTTTTTTGTGAATTCCTAAAAGTATATGAGTTTTTTTTTAATTGCAATATAAATATATCAAGTTTTGAATTTAATTTTTAAGTGGCTGTTTTTCTTTCATGATACAATTAAATGTTTGCAATGTCTGCTTCCTTTTCCTATACTGCTTCTCTGAAAGTATAGTACCCTTTCACCTATAGAGCATTCTTCTCTTTAAATGCTTGACAAACTGAATACAAAAATAAAATTCACTTTGCCTTTTAATTTTGCTCTTCTTCAGCCTCTGTGAAACTGATTCCTAGTGCCTTTCCATTCAAATAAGAATAAACTAAATATTTCCTAAGAAAATGATTGAGCGTCCACTGGAATCTTGTTGTTGTTTTTGTTACGTTGTTGTTTTTTATACTGGGTATTCAACTCAGGGGCACTTGACCACTGAGCCACATACATCCCTAGGCCTATTTTGTATTTTATTTAGAGACAGGGTCTCATTGAGTTGCTTAGTGCCTCACTTTTTCTGACTTTGAACACATGATCCTCTTGCCTCAGCCTCCCAAGCCTCTAGGATTATACCTTTGCAGCACTGCACCCAGTTGGAATCTTGATGTTACCAGAAACAGCAGGTTTTTAAACATAAAAGAACAAGTTTTTAGATTTCAAAAAGTAGACATTCTTTCATTTTCCTATCAGCTTACTTTAATGGACCAGTTGTTGTCAATCAAGTCCTCATCTATAAATTCATAATATAGTCAATCCATGTCCCCATCAGTTTTAAATTGCAGATAAGGTCACATTGGCAAAGGTCATCAGCATCAGTCAGAATCAGCCCTTCAATCCTCTAAAGGTGGACTCAGATTCTGAAATAATATTAGCAATCATGAAACTACAAGCTGGGCACAGTGGTACAAACCTGTAATCCCATCAACTCAGGGTTTTGAGTTCAAAGACAGCCTCACCAACTTAGCGAAACTCTGTCTCAAAATAAAACATATAAAGGACTGTGGATATGGTTTAGTTGTAAAGTGCCCTTGGGTTCAATTCCCTGTACAAACAAAAACAGAAAAAAAAGAAGAAGAAAGAAAACTATCAGAAATACTAAAAATATATTTGCTACCTATAAGGGAAGAAAATTTTGGCATGAAAACATATTTGGAGAAAATAAAACAATTTTATATTCAGTGACTGAATTAAATTCATAGCTGTAGCTTTTATGTTTGGAATCTTTTATTTGAATCCTTTAGTTAAGTATGGATTTCTTTAAATGTGTTTCCTTGAAAGGACTAGAACACATAATTACTCAATGTTAGATTATATTTTCAATTTTCACATAAAGTTTATGACTTTAGAATTAAAAATATAGACTTCAAAAGGCATAAATAGCCATGCTAATTTTGTTCCTTTATGACAAATAAAACATATGTTTTCTATTTTCAATCTTTTTATTTCAAAGCACCTTAAGTGTCTAAGGCAATTAGAATAATCATTCTCATTTGTATAAAGAAAACTGAAATTAACAGGGTAAAGTTATCTCCACAAAGTCCTGTCATTTTCAAGTAGTAAATAGTCAATGTAATCAATAATGATTAAGCAGGTACTTATATGCCAAGCACTTTTATAGAGGCTACATAAAAATGATCAATAAGATGGATAAGATCCACACCTTCGTAGAATTTTCATTCTGGTAAAAACTAATGGTAGTAGACAGTGTTATAAAATAAATAAATAATTTATTTAATCAATGCTGTGTCATGATTTCCAGTTAGATGTAAATAAAAAGTTAGTTGAGTAATATACTAAATGGAAGTTATATTACATTGGGTAATTTAAAAAATCTCTCAATGGAGACAGTTCCATCTATCATTTTAATGAAGACCTCAATGAAATATAAGCATCCAGGGAAGGTATCTGATTCTTAAGCAAAAAGAAAATACACTTGGTATTTTCAAAAGCAAAAGAGATAATGGCTGAGGTTGTAGAAAATTGAGCAAGATACTGAAAGATGTGAGAGAAACTGGAGCCCTGACAGATAGATCAAGGAAGTGAGTTTATGAGATTATGAGATTCTATCTTCTCAATGCCCTCCCTCTCTTTTAGAAGTATGCATGGATTAATTATATTTCTCAGCATTAAAAAAAGTAAATTGCCTCTGAAGAAAGTTATGTGTTCTCCTTATTATTAAAATTTCTTCGTTTATATTAACCATTCCATTCTTATTGCTACAATCAGACACTCTATGGCTTCTATGTTTTATTCAAAGAATAAGCCAAAGACACAGGTAAGTGAAGATTAACTCAAGAATCAACAACATTGATATTTATATGCAAGTTCAGAATGATAAAACTTGATTTGACTCAGCAGAATGGCTCACATGCTCTGCCAAAATAGAGGGATCAGACTAATTGCAAGAAAAGTCTAGTTTCCTAATCATATAGAAGATCAGTCATAATATAAGATTGAAGACAAGATATAAAACATGTTATATTTGGTTGGCAAATAGATCTATAGTTTATTTTGCCTTTAAGATGAGTTTTTCAATTGCAATATTTTACTTTAAGCACAAAAAGTTTATTGTAAAGCCATATGTTTTAAAATATTATAAAGCCTCGCTGTATAAGACATCCCCACTCCTCTGCAAAAGTATCATTACTGAAGAACAACTGAAATTCAATATAATTTGATAAATATTAACATGTAAACATACTTTTGAAACCAAGGTCAATACCATAACCCTCAATCAGAAAGTTTCGTTGTGCTCCATCATAATCCTTACCTCCCACTCCTACCAGGACCCCCTCCACTGCCCAAGGCCATCACTGGCCAGCTCTCTAGTCAAGCACAATGTTTGATGAAAGAACTATATTTTTAAAAAAACATAGTGCACAAAAGTAATAGAAAATAGTGTTTGCTTCAAATATGTTATTGTCCTTACATGTTATTTACATAAATATATTCAAACTATGAGATACACACATTTTTAAATATCCAAGAGGTAAGAGGTATAGTTTAGTGTTATATCATTTGTCTAGCATATGTGAGGCCTTGTGTTCAATCCCCCTACAAAAAAAAAAAAAAACTACATAGCGTAAATTTATAAAAATAGAAAGAATACTAAAACATTTTTTATTTCAAGAATTATAACAGGTGCAATTATCAAAGCCGTGTGGTGTTGGTGAAAATATATACCTATAGTTCAATGGAATAGAACAGAAATTTCAGTAATCTATCTGCATACATAAGATCAATAAATCATCCCCCCAACCAAGATGAAACAAAAATATAATTTTAAAAAATAATGATGAAAAATGTCTATCTGTATGTATTTTTAAATATGTCAATATCAGTTATTATTTAGAAACTGCTTCTTAAAAAACATGAACCAACACTGTTAAGATACCAAGAAGAAAATTTCCACCACTTTAGAATAGGCAAAAATTTCCTAGGAAAGACATGGAAAAGTGCAAACTACAAAGAAAAGAACAATGTTAGGAACTAAAAAATATTTTAAAAAATTACTGGTCTTCGAAAGTCATACTCAAGGAATTAGAACACAAACATTGGAAAAGAGAAGTGTCTTTTTCACAGAATACATAAGATTTTGTAATATTAGATAAGGGAAACTTTATAACTCATTAATGAAAATAGCCTGCCCAACTACAAATGACCAAAATATTAGAAGATTTAAAACAACCAATAAATATGTAAAAATGCTCAATATTTAAAATTAAATTGCAAAATCAAATGTCAGTGAGAAATTGCTACATGCATTAGAATGACTAACATTAGATAGTTGATCACACTAAGCACTGAGAAGTAGTGCACACCTGTAATTCCAGTGCTTTGGGCTCTGAAGGATGAGGCAGGTGAGTTCAAAGCCAGCCTCAGCAAAAGCAAGGCACTAAGCAACTCAGTGAGACCCTGTCTAAATAAAATACAAAATAGGATTGGGGATGTGGTTCAGTGGTCAAATGCCCCTAAGTTAAATCCCCCCGCCCCCAAAAAATGATAGTTGATAAGACTAAATTTTGTTAAAGATGTGTTGGAACTGGAATTCTCATTCAGTTATGATGGGACTGGAAAATGATGTGAGCACTGTGAAAATCAGTTCCAGATTGCTTAGAAGAAAACACACACACACACACACACACACACGCACACACACACGCACACGCACACACACACACAAGTTGAAGGCAAGAGACATAAAAAATATATCTAATAAAGGCTTGTTAACATAATCACTTTATTAATAATATCATAAAGCTAAAAAATACATAAAATTGGTCCCAATAGATACATGGATAAACAAATGACATATATTTGACAATACGACACTGATAAATAAAAATGAAGACTCATAGAGGAAACCAAATGAATGAATAAAAATCATTTTACTACATGCAAAAGGGTAGACTTGAAATAATAAATAAATAAGCAAGTTATGTATTAGGTATTATGTGTTAGGTAAAGAAATTTCTATTAAATGTAAACTGAACTCCATTTGTATCATAAAAGTCAATTCTTGTCTTAACCCAGGTGTGGAGATCAGGATGCAATCTAGTGAGTAAAGAGAAAACTTCTGTGATAGGCAGAAATTTTCTGTATTTAGTTTGTAGCAGTGGTTTATGAATGCACAAATCTGTCAAATGACTTAAAATCCATTATTTTAAATAAATGTAGCTCATTGTACCTAGTACATTAATAAATATGCCAAGACATATCTAAAGGTATGGAAGTTCTGCTTCTGGTCTGTCAGAGTTTATTTCTAGAGAAAAGACAACATTCATACAGGCAACAACTATTATGTATTAAAGAAATGTAAAAATACAACAAAACAAAAATCTACCCTGAGTGCACTTAGAAAATGAAAAAAAAAAATCAGGCAGATTCTGCTTTGGCAGAAGTTCTTATTTTATCCTTTAATCAAAGTGTAGACTGTAATCATTGTTGTTTGCTACCATGAAGACATAGAAAATACACATTTTTTTAGTCCCAAAAAGCATGGAATAAATTTTGTGGTTATCAAATTTACTGACAGAGGGACAAGCAATAAATGTTATTCATAAGATTATTTGTTTGTACAATACTATGTTTTGTATGATACAATATAATAATAATCGAAGAACAATATCAGAGGATACCAAATCTCTGTAAATATTCTCCAGTGTTCAGGTTTTCAGCTGTATTTTGAAATGCATTCATTTACCAAACAGTGACCAAGTGAATCAGATCTCCAAAAACTGAATAAAAATACAAACTGCAACCCAATATAATTTGAGTCCAACTTAGAAAATTATCTATAGACAAAAACAATCTATGCTTTTTAAAATATTAAAAAAGCATCAGTATTTCTACAATGTATCTTTCACAATGTTGAAAACGTAATCAAAACTTCTAGTCTTATGAAATAAAACACTGAAAAGAAAACTCAAATAACAGAAATTAATCATGAGAATTCATAGGAGAAAATGATTTTTAAAGTAGTTTCCATAACTATGGGTAATGCTATAAAATAAATCATGATCATGATAAATAAGAAGTTGGTAAAATTTTTGTGAAGAGAGAGACTATAAAGTAGAAATAATCAGAGATTTTAATGCTGAAAATAAAACATCTGAAATAGAGAAAATGCCTACCATATTAACATGGTAGGCATGTTAATATGTCAATTCCTCTCCAGCAAAATAATTCCAAGATTTAAGACTAGGACATAAGAATATATAATCTTATCTGAAAAAAAGGGACTTTTCAAATATGATTGTCTTCAAAAATATGATAAAGTTATTAAATTTTAATAGCTTTAACCTTTAATAACCAAACCTTCATAACAGATCACATGTATAAATGATATTCTAATATTCATCAAAATTTATTATCACCTAGAGCATGATTTGTTACATAATTTACAGAACCCAGAGCAAAATGAGAACATATTTCCTCTTGTTAAAAATTATTCAAAATATCAACATTATAACACTGTGGCATTGAATGAAATGGAGGGCTCTTCAGGGCACAGAGACCCATGAACTGCATGGATCAGCCAAATGCCCATGAAGCTGGCCCTGACTTAACAGGTTTTTCGCATCTCATTTTTTCTTTTTCTTTTTTCTTTCTTTTCTTTTCTTTTCTTTTCTTTTTTTTTTTTTGGCCCAAGGATTGAACTCAGGGACATTCAGCCACTGAACGACATCCCCACCCCTATTTTGTATTTTATTTAGAGACAGAATCTCACTGAGTTGCTTAGTGCCTTGCCGTTGCTGAAACTGGCTTTGAACTTGCGATTTTCCTGTATCAGCCTCCCTAGCTGCTGGGATTATGAGTGTGAAGCACCGTGCCTCTCCCACATCTCACATTTATAACTGGGAGTGTGCTTACTAGCTTCTCTGTAAGCTGTGAGAGTCAGAACAACATTAATGTGCATGTTATCCACAATTTTTATTTCAGTTAAAAAGATGTAGTGGCAAGATTGGAGAGAGGTGTGGGGAGCAGATAAAATCAGGCTTATGGTACTCAGCCAGACTCAATGGTCCTTTCCTCCTCAACATGCATCAGAGCCCACCTAAGTGCACTCTTCTAGATTTTGTAAGTGCATTGGTTTGAAGAGCTTTTATTTTTTCTGTTCTAACCAGACTACAACCAAATGAAAAATAAAAACTACTCAAATTGAACTTGAAACCAACAGCTTAGTTCTAAGAGCAAAAGAGGAAAAAAGAGAATGAAAGCATGATAAAAGATAAGAAGTTTGCCACAGGGATTTGAAAGACAGAAGTCCTATAAAATGTAATTGTAAATTTAAGAGGAAAAGATTCACAATTATCCATCCAGTTGTCCCTCTGAATATATTTGGTTGGTGAATCTATCATGAAAGGAAAATTAAGTGTTCTTCTTCTTTTTTTCCAGAAGTGACCTATAATGGTGAACTACTACATAAAAATAAAGTATTCAAAAAATGTTGAAAAATGGATTTCAAGGTATGGATTCATTAAAAGAGATTAAAGAGGTGAAGTGACTTGCCCTAAAAAGTTAAGAAGCTATAGAAAGTTTCCCTCCATCAAATTGTAATAAAATACCACCTACTTCATCCACACTGAGAGAACTACAAGGTAAAACAGATCATGGAATTTTACTATGTACTATTATCTCCTGAAGAGTTGGGGATAGGAAGAAAACAGCAAAGAATATTGGACTCTCTTTTTATTATTTATTAATGACAGAGTGGTTCAAGTAATCTGAAACCATGGTAGACATTAATGAATTGAGAATATGAGCACATGCATTTATGTTGTTAAGAGCCACAATTTGCACTGAAATTCAAATATGGGTGGGAGAATATAAGAAATAACGCTAAATTTTTGTTGAAATTGCAAATGAATTTATATTTTTAAATCAATTGTTTTTATATAAATTACTACCTCTAATTTTCCATGTATGTACGCATGTGAAAGCGATAAAAATGTTGATAATATATTGTCTAGAATCTATTTCTCTCTAAATATATATATATATATATATATTTATATAATATATATTATATATTCATAAGGCTTTATATAAGCATTCTTCTTTGTTATATTTGAATGCATTTATGGATATTATATATGAAACTATGTATGTATGAATTTGTGTGTGTATATGTGCAATTATATGTTCCTTAGTTCTGTCTAATGAAAGTATTTTAAAAAAACAAAGAAATTTTAACTGCTAAGATCCATACCTTCAACATCTTGCCCAGATGTTGGTCTCTGATATCGTTTTTCACTAAGAGGAATAGGATCTCCTTGGAGAAATTGTTTATTTCAGGGAGAGGCAGGCTAGTTATGCGTCTTGAATATCTTGTTTTGCCAGAATGTAGGAAATAATATCAAGTCCCACTGGCAAGGGGATTCAACCACCACAACAAATCTAGTCCAGGAATCATTATCTTCCACCCCATAGGCTAGAAATTTCCTTCTTCACTTGGAGGCAACAGGAATCCAGTCTTGGGAAAACTACTTGTCCTTCCAGCCTCAGGCAGCATCATCAAGGGACCATAGGAACCTCAGATAAGGCAAGTAAACCAATATAACTCTGCAAGGAGTCTAAAATTAAACAAGTCTTGAAACTGAAATCCACAAACAAGACTGGGCTCTGGTGCTAAACCTAACTGGGGTTACTTTTTGCTAAAATAAAAGATTTAAATAGGATTATGAGTGTTCGAACATGTAGAGGAAAATCACAACTTGAATGAGAAAAGAAAACCAACCAACACAAGAGCTGAAATAAATCATTATTAGAATTATCTGACACAGATTTTCAAGCAGCCAATTGAACAAATACTGCACGATTGACTATACAATATATTGAAACAATATACAATATACTGAAACAAATGAAAATCTCAGTAAAGACGGGAGGATATTATATAATAATCAAATGGAAACCATAGAACTGGAAAATGTAGTTTAAATAAATTTCAGGTGTGTTCTATAGTAGAATAGAGATAAAAGAGTATAGAAAAAGTAAACTTCAGGAGAGAGAAAAATATCTAACCTAAAAACAACAGAAAAGAGATCCCAAGATAAATAAATGAATAAAACCTCTTGGACCCAAAGGACAATAACAGTTTAATCATTATAATCATCATTTGTGTCACTGGAATTCTAGAAAGAAAGAAGAATATAAATGTCTTTAAAGTAGTCAAAACACTCAGGCAATATATACAGGAGACCGAGAATTTTAATAATTTTTGATTTCTCATATGAATCCATTGACCCCGACAGAAGTGTTGTAACATTTTCCAAGAGCTAAATGTTAAGAGCAAAACAACCATTAAGCACAAATCCTATATTTGTTACAGCTACCATTCAAGGCAAATAAAAAGAATTTGTCACTAACAAATCTACTCTTTAAAAATGGCTGAAGCAAGTGCTTCAAACAGAAAAAAACAAGGATGTAAAGTGAATCTCAGATCATTAGGAAGGAAAAAAAAGACAACAGCAGATAATTGTAATGAACTATTAATTTCCTTATATTTATTTGAAATCATGTGTGATGATTGAAACAAACAACAAAGAAGACACACATCACATGAAAGACAATGATAGCTAATTGTATGGAAAGTAACAGAAGCTAAATTGACTTTTCATACTTCACTCAAATATACTCAGGGGTACCAGCAGACAATACGCCATTTGTGTATATTGTAATTTCCAGAGAAACTACAAGGAAACTATATAAAGAGGCAGACACCACGCAAATAGACACACACACACACACACACACACACACACTTATTGATAGCTATAACAAATCCTACAAAAATGTTCAAGTAACTCACAGTAGCACAAGAAAAGTAAAAGGGATAAAACGTCAGAGGTATATGATAACAATGATAGAATAATAGACAAACTTTAGTTTATTAATATTACCTTAAATGTAAATGTCCTAAATATACAAATTAAATGGCAGAGATAGGCAGAACAAACTAAAAAGCTATGATACTAGTAATTATATGGAAGATGTGCACAATAAAACCTATCAAATAGTAAAATCATATATATAAAAGAATAGCATTTATATATATATATACTCATTGGAATTCTTGAAATAAAGAAGAATATATACATGCTATCCATCATTTATCAGCTATTCCTTTACCAAGAGAGACCATACTTGAAAACATGAAAGTACCGGCAACATATTTACATTATTTGAGAACCAAAGTAGAAATCAACAAAAATAGAAAATAACATTTTTAAATGAAGGAATTAAATAGGACAATTTTAAATAATTCATGAGTTAGTGAAGGTGTTCAAGGAAAGAAAAATTATGTAGACCTGAAATGAAATGAAAATATAATATATAATAATATGTGACATGCAGGTAAACACAGTGCTAACAGGACAAGTTATAGAACTAAATGCTTACATTTCAAATGGGAAAAGTTTTCAATTAGTATGCTAATTTCTTGCCTTAAGATACTTTATAAAGAAAGTAAATTAAACCCAGTGCAAGCACAAGTAAATAAATAAAGACACAAGCAGAAATAATTAAAATTGAAATGGGGAAACAATAAAGTAAATCAATGAAGCAAAGTTTCATTCTTTGAAAGTAGGATGTGGTGGCACCTGCCTGTGATTTCAGTTATTTGGGAATCTGAATCAGGGGAACCACAAACTACAGGCCAGACTGAACAACTTACTGAGATCCTGTTCCAAAATTAAGTTCCAAAGGGCTAAGGAGGTAACTCAGTGTTAGACTACACCTCAATTCAATAACCTACTATATAATAAAAAAAAAGTTCTTGAAAATTAATAAATAAAATTGAAACATAGACCAGCAAAAATAAATAGCAAAGAAGCAGCCATCATCAATCTTAGGAATGAAATAGAAGGTAATTCTAAAGAGTCTGATTCTACTAAAATAAAAATAAGATCATACTAATATTTTAATCATAAACTTAACAACATGAGAGAAACACATTTGATTGCTTAAAAATCAAAATTACCAAAATCAATCAAGGTGAAATAAGAAATTTATATTATCATATACATCCATTAAAAAAATCAAATTTATAATTTAAAAACATCTCTCTAATGACCAGGTTCAGAGGGCTTTAGTAGAGAATTCTTTACTAGAGAATTTATTAGAGAATTAGCACCCAAAATATACAATCTCTTGTAGGTAGATTTCCCAAGTACTTTAGTGGGCCAATATCAGTCTGATTCCAAAAGAAAAAAAAGGCATTGTATAAACAAAAGAAAAAACAATACAGACCAAACTAGCCCATAAATTTAGAGGCACATTTTTAAACAAAATATTAGTAAACCAAATTCAACAATATATTTTAAAAGTTTCTACATTAGCAAATGAGGTTTATTGTCCAGGTTTAAGATCAACATATGATATTTAAAAATAAGTCAATGTGATCCACCACCTTGACATTCAAAAAAAAAGAGAGAGAGAAAGAAAGAAAACAAAAGAAACAAAAAGAAAATTACAGGATCATATCAATTGATGTAGAATTTTTTTAAAGTACCTTTTCATGACAAAAACTATGTTAAATTATGATAGAAATAAATGACTTTGAGTTATAAAAAACAAACAACTTCAGACTAGTTAGCATTGTACTTCTGGTGAAAGATTGAGTAACTTCCCTCTAGGACAGAGAAATAAGGCATGTATGGCTCTTCTTGTTACTCTTATGGTGCTGCATGTTCCAATCAGGGCAATAATGTAAGGAAAGGAAATAATCATATTTAGATTGAAAATAAATGAAGGAAGCTATGTCTGTAGGTGTTGAGTTTCTACACAGGACGATCATAAGGAATCTCCATAGCCAAGAATAAAAACATGGAACTAACATGTCTGATCATAAAGGTTTCAGGACACATGATAAGCACACACACACACACACACACACACACACACACACACACACACAAAACCACCTTTCTTTATAGTAACAATAAACTGGAGAAAATAGATAAATTTGCACCTCCCCAACAATCCCATTCCCAGAGAATTCTCACTATTTGTCTTATTTGGCAACTAAAACTACAAACAGCAGCAACAAGAATCTTTGAGAGAAAGGTAAATCTGATTTTCAGATTTGTTGCATTATCTTTTTAAAAATTTCCAGGTTTTCATATGCAAGAAATACCTGAGACACATAAAGAAATGGAAAAGTATGGTCTGACATACTCCCACAACAACAGAATTAAAGCAAACCAAAATCAGGAACTCTTAAAAAGGATTATGCACTATGGTAGATGGGATTTAACCTGAAAAATGAAAAGTTAATATACTATCTGAAAATTAATTAAGGCAATGTACCATATTATATAACATGAAGTAAAAATATATATTATCATCTCAATAGATGTAGAAAATGACTGCAACATTTCAAAACCAGTTATTAAATACACTTATCAAACTAGAATATAAACAAATCCCTTAATTTAAATAAGGTAATTTTTGAAAAACCTTCAGGGAAAGCACACTTTATGATCCGAGACCAAAGACTTCCCCATTCAATGGAAGGAAAAAGACAAGAATGCAGATCTGTTCTCTGCATGTCTACTCAACATTATACTGAAGTCTGTTCAATGTTTCAACTTGAAAAGGAAAAAAATAAAAGAACATTTGCAGATGACATGATCTCATATATGAAAATCCCTATCTTCCATACACATACACACATGCACATGTGTGCACATGCACACACCTGTAACACACATGCTAAATACTATTTAGACTAATAAAGGAATTCAATGAACAAAGAAAACAAAATAAACATGCAAAACCCATTTTTTTGTATACCCTCAACAAAAGCTTGGTCAAGCTTTAGTAAGCATGTCATTTACCATTGATGGGGATATAAAACATTGCAGCCACTTTGGAAAACAATTTGGTAAGTTCTCAAACAGTTCAGTACAGAGTTATCATATAGCAAAATGTAAGTATATACCCTAGATTAATGAAAACATATCCACACAAAAGTCTTTATAAAGTATTCATAGTGGTATTACTTACAGTTTGTCAAAAGTGGAGAAACCCCAAATATTCATCAACTGACCCAAATGTAATACAGAGATCACATATTCCTTGGCTTTATTAAAAATTGATTAATACGAAATGTCCAGAAGAGACAAGTCCATATAAATAGACAGTAGGCAGCTGAATACCAAAAGCTGGATGATGGGGAAATCAGTTAAGAAGTTTCTTTTGAATTGCCAAAAATGTTCTAAGTTTAGACAGTGCTTAGTGTCTCATATATCTGTGAATTTGAATTGTACACATCACAAGGGTGAAGTTCATGTTATCTAATGATATGTCTATAAAGATATTAATTAAAATATTATCATCAACCATTTTTTATTACTTACTAATGCAATTTCTAAATTCTACTCAAAAGGTTCTGGTCAAGCAAAAGACGAACTTGAATAATGTGTGACTCTGTTATGTTGGAGATGGGCATGGGAAAAGGACTGCCCCTAGGATTCTACCTGAAGGTACTTCATGTGAGGGAAAATTGGGCCATCTTGCAATTAAAGAGAGGAAGCTAGATGACCACAAAGGGAATTGAAGACTATGAAAAGACAGCCTTTACTCTTAGGCAAGTGCAGTAGCCCAAAGGACTGGCCTAGATTTAACTTTTTTCTAGCAAACATATTATTAGCATTGTGGTTTGCTCCTGTTTCTGTGTACTTTGGGGTGTGAGGAGTTACACTCCGGCAATAGAAAATAAATTATGTAAAATTCAGCTGTCAATCAAGGTGCCAATCAACCCCAGTTCCACCCAGGAGAGAAGAGGGACAATTAGCACAGCCCAATTTAAAAAAAAAAAAGCTGGATAGACATGGCATTAAGGTACTTCTCAGCGTGACCCACTCAGCTTTCCAAGAGAGTTACTTTTGCTTTCAGTAAACCTCTGACTGGCATGCCACTGAATTTTTTTCTCTGAACAAAAAGAACCTGGACCTGAAACCTGCTGGGCACTCCTGTTCTTGTGCCAGTAACATTTGTTTTATATCTGCTGCTAAGCCTATGTATTTTGGCTTAATCTTTCTTTTAAGCTTATTGAATTTTATTGATTTTTAATTCTTTGGCTATAATTTTCCCTATTATCATTTGCTTTTCTTGAAAACATTATAATAACTTCCTTCCAAAATTACCTTCAATACAGTTGATATTCATAGTGATAGAATTCCCTCCTATATCATAGTAGGACTTAACTGTACAATGAATTTGAAACTAATATACATTATTTCCTAGATTAGTTCATATCAGAGACTGAGCTTCAGTACAAGCCGCCATCTTCTACATAGCTCACTCATTCTGGGGGAAGACATCTGGGTTTGTCATGAGCCACACATAGGGGAGAAAGTGAAGGTTTATCTCAACAGCCTCCTGAGGGATATTGGAATTGGATCATCCAACTTCTATCAAACATTCAGTTTCAAGCAGTATGTGAATGACACCCCCAATAGCGCATTGGTTACCTTGGAAACAGATTATCCAACGGTGGTCAAGCCTTCAGTTGACTATATCCTCAAAATAATTGCAAACTCATGAGACATCTCATGCCAGCTTTTTTTTTTTTTTTTTTTTGTAACTCTCAGAAACTGTAAGATAATGTTTGGTGTTTAATATGACTGTTTTTGAGAATATTTGTTATGCCACAATAGTTAACTAATATGTATGCTGTAGCATAGAGTCCCTTGAGTATACACATGCAACAACAATTTACTTCTTAATTTTCCCATTCATATTTTCATATATCTGAATATGCCGCAAAGTTTCCTAGCAATAATTTTTTTTTCTGTAATATTTACTTTATACTTTAAAGGAAGCTCACTTAGCATTTGTTCTCTAGTAGATTATATATTTTTTAAATATACTAACATGCCACTCTTATCCATATATATATCCACATATATATCCATATGTATATTCATATATATCCATATCTATCTATATCTATCTATCTATATATCACAAATCTTTGATTTTAAAGTAGTGCTGCATTTTAAAAGAGTACTTATTTGTGGTACCTGATTTTTTATATGCATGCACAAAGAGAAGACAATACTCTGGGAAGAATTCTATTTTTCAGATTATAGAATGAATATTTGGTTAATATCATGTTAAATCACTTTGCACTCTGAGATACTGAGGAAATGAGAAGAAAAAGAAATACTTTAGATATAGTTAAGACTGTTTAAATTGTCTGTTAATGGCTCATTCTAATTTTGTCACAACCAAAAATATCCTAGATTACCTTAGAGGAAGATAAGAGCTAGTTAAGCATTTAATGTTGAAAATAAAATAGGTTAGTCCTACACAATTAGTAAGATCTTGATGAAGATAACAAGCTATAGTTGCCACTGTAATTAGCTTTTAAAATACTCAAATGACACAAATATATTAAGACAGCTATCACAAAGGCCCAATATCATGTACTCTTTATTTTTGAATTTGATGATTAAGCTAAATGCAAATTTAACGCTCCTTGTTTTTTTTCTTTTCATTACTAAACACAAGCTCTATCATGTAATGTATTGAATATTAAATTATATTTTCATATTACATTATTAGCATCTGTGAATCAACATATTTTGTGATAATTTTGAATATTTTTGTTCAAAGTAAAAATGTCAGTGGCAAAATTGACAAAATTTTGTTATTTAAGCCCAACACATTTTCAGTTAGGGATACTGTGGAACATGGTTGATTCTTTTTTTTCTTTATTCTACGAAGCCAATAGATTAAAGCTTTAAATGTGTTCTTCTCTCCATCATTATTATTTATTTCTGTTTTTATTTGTTTGTGTCTTTGATTGTCTTTTTGTATCAGGGATTTAACCCAGGGGTGCTTACTACTGAACCATGTCCACATCCTCTTTTATTTATTTATTTACTTTTTTTGGGGGGGGGACAAGAGTCTTGCTGTTTTGCATAGGGTCTTGCTAAATTGCTGAGACTGTCTTTGAACTTGAGATCCTTCTGCCTCAGCCTCCCAAGCAGCTGGGATTACCTGGGGATGCCATTGTGCCTAGCTTATTTGGACCTTTTTCTTTATATAAATAACTTCTGTTTTTTTAAACATCTCCCTGGCCTCAGCTTTAAATTTACCTTCATCTCCTCTCTATAAGTTTAGTTTTAAATCTTCACCCTATTATTTGCTGTTGTGTACAGCAATCACTTCTTGCTTTAGCACTCTCATTTACAAAATAGGAACTACAATAGTACCTGCCTTATGGGGATGCTTAGTGCTTGAAACTAGGTGTGGCTTAGTGTAATTGTTCAATAAATGTAAGCTATTATAATTATTGCTAATATTGTTTTAATTAAAAACACAGTCATGTGTTTTTAAATCCTTTAGAAATGTCCCTTGATCTTCGAGTAATGTCAAAATCATATAATGTATAAAATTTCCTTATTCTGGCTTCTGTATATAACTCCTGTCTTATCTCTTCAAAATCGTAAGCCTAATAATAAAGTATTATTCTATTTCTAAAAATCCTACATTTTGGGTGAGAGGGGGTTTCCTTGTTATCTGGTTTGGAAGACCTTCAAAAATTTTCTAAACTATTCTTTCACCCCTTATTCACCTCAAGTTATATTCTATCAGAATTTTCCTGAAACCACCCACCCAATTTTTTGAGTACTTTTAGATGTTGTGATTTATGTATTCCTTTAATAATCTATATACAGATTATTTTTTTCTTACTAAATATTCTCCAATGTCCTTCCAAACCGTGTTCTCACCTGCAGCATGAACTGGGAGGCTACCCTCCTAACACTTCCCAGTTAGGTTCAATTATTCAAAACTGGAAAGTATGAGAAGGGGAAGAGAGTGAGGTAGGAGTGTTCATTCCCTTAACATTTGCCCTTCAGATGCACCTTCTCAAGGTGCATCTGCAGGGCAAATTCTCAATTTTTTTTAGATTCTGGTAAAGATTTACTTGCATATCATGCCTGTAGATATTAATCGTCCAATCAGATTTTATCCCTGGTCTACTGAACCATCACTTGTCATTCCTTATACTCTATGGTATTTGTAAATGATTCCTTTCTTCAACTTTTCTGAAATTTCCACTTTGACAACGCCATGTGTTTCTTGCTAAGAACTTCATAGTAATGTGAAGTACTATGTGTGTAACAGTAAGAACAGTTTGGTTATGTTGTGATAACAAAAAAGCCTCAAAGTCTCAGGAACTTAAAATAAGCCCAAGTATTTTTTCTTCTCATGGTGGCTGCAGTCCAGTAACGGAGGAAGGCCCCAAGTGTCTATGCTTCCATAATATTCGAGCAAGGAAAAACAAAATGTGCAGATCACACATGAGCTCCTAGAAGCTTCAGAAGTGAAACATAGCTTTCTGCTGATTCTTCACCAGCCCACTCAGTATCCTAGAAATATGTCTTTCAAAAAAGTAAGAAAATGAATGAAAGGAAAATGAGGGGTACTGATGAAAACATTATGATTTCTTTACTTTACAGTACAAAAGCTTTCCAATCTCCAGGTAAAACAGGAAGGGCCTTTCTTTCTTCATCTCCAAGCCCCCATGATCAAGCAGTGTGCTTAGAAAATCTTATAATTTCTTAGTGAATGAATAAATAGTTTTGCTCTGTACAAATAAAATAGTAATTAATAAAATAAATTAAATCAAGCAATTTTAAACACAATTTACAATAAAGCTATTCTGCCATTGTCATAATATAAATGAGCCAAAATAGCTTCATTACCCTTTATGATTCAAAACAGATGACATTTTCCAAATATTGCAATATTCAGGAAAATAGGCTCTGAGTTTATATTTAAGAAATCTGGATTTAACAGTCAACCTCAAAATCAACCATAATGTAATTCCAAATGCATTTTTTAAATGATATATTTTTATTTAAAAAATACCTTCAGGTTGTTCCTGGTGGCACACACCTGTAGTCCCAGCAGCTCTGGAGAATGAGGCAGGAGGATCATGAGCTCAAAGCCAGCCTCAGCAAAAGCGAGGTGCTAAGCACCTCAGTGAAACCCTGTCTCTGAAGAAAATACAAAAAATAGGGCTGGAAATATGACTCAGTGGTCCAGTGGTCCGGAATTTAACCCCCAGTATCATCTGCCCCCCCCCCCCAAAATGTACCTTCAGATTTAAAATTGAGTATTTTAGTGTGGAATTACATTCTTTCATGGAACGTAACAGGTAGCAATGCACTTGATTTTTTTTGCATTTTGATAATCAAAATGATGACCCAGTATCACTTTCAAATTCATGCATCAGATGAGATATGGAAATATTAAATGAACCAGCATAATAATCAATCTTGATCTATACCAGATACTGAATTTGGCATGCTGTTGGTCAAGATAACACTTTTCTTCCTGTCATATTTTTTTCTCTGGCTGTGAACAGATATAGTTAATTCTGAAAATTTATTTTAAAAATACAAATCAGGCTGGGAAAAATCCTTTCAAAAATGCTGTGATGATGACAGCTTGTTTTTTCTTTATGTTGTTTTAGAGTGTAGCATACCTGGATACATGTATTAAAACATTATCCATAGATTTGCTGGCTCATCAGGAAAGGCATTGGCTTCTTCTGATTGTTATGACATAACTTGCTTCTTTCAGGAAGAGAGCTGTTGTCTCATGTTATACTGAACACTACATATTCATTTAGAAATCATCATTGTTTCTGATTATAATCCATGATGGTGAAGAAATCTCACCTGAAATCATATGCAAGATTTTCCCACAAGGCTATTGTGACTGCAATGAGCTATCTCGACTCTGGTTTTATCAAATCCTATAATACTCTGCAGTTATCATTCTTAGCATTATCAGACCTATAAATTTTTATGTAAGCATACACTTAATAACTTTGAGAACACTTCAGTTTTAAGCATTCCACTTGTATTTACTAAGTAAAACATATTTTTAAGATAGATATTTTAGTCAATCCATGGGTTCAGATTTATCAACTAAATTGTTGATATAATGATTTGCTTTCCTTTGGAAACAATAACTATATATCTTCTCAGTACAGTTTATGAAAAGGTTGAAATTTATATCAGTGTTCCTTTTCAATAAATATAATGAATTTACTTCCTTGGACACCAAAACAGAATTAAAAATAAATAAATAAATAACCCATTCTTTTAAGAAAGAGAAACAAGGAAATTCAAAAACAAGAATTTAAAAATAAATGCTTCTTAGGCATTCTAGAAACTAACAAAAATTAACCAAATTCTGTTGCCACCACTTCTCATATTGAGTAAATCTATAAAACAATACTAATTGTTTATAAAGGCAAATTGATCATATTATAAGAGCATCATAAAAGTTTTTTAAAACTATTAAATGTGCTTCCCTAAAGAAAGCAAAATATCATTGTCAACCATTTTTGTATGGATTTTACATTTGTTATGAATGTTTAGAGCAAGAAGAGCTCCTTGATTTCTCAAGATCAGAGAGGCTGCTGGTATAATACCTTCCCTGTTTCCTTACTGTGCGTAATCAGCCTGGCAATGAGAACAATTCAGATTGTACTTTCACATAGCATTTTTTTTTTTTTGCCAATAGGTGGGGGTACCAGGGATTGAACTCATGGGCACTCAACCACTGAGCCACTTCCCCAGCCCTATTTTGTATTTTATTTATTTAATTTGTATTTTATTTATTCACTGAGTTATTTAGCACCTCACCTTTGCTGAGGCTGGCTTTAAACTCAGGATCCTCCTGTCTCAGCCTCCAGAGCCACTGGGATTACAGGTGTGCACCACCACGCCCAGCTATTCACTTAGCACTTTATATAACAATAACTAGTTAGTCTAAATACCATAGTGATAGCATTTTTAGCTCTTTCTTTCTTCCATATGTTTCTATCTCCTCTCTGCCATGTGGCTCTGACCTCAGTGCTTTTTTTTTTTTTTGCACATTTCTCACTCTTCTGTAACTCCATACTGATGAAAACAAATCTCCATTTCTAAATCTAATTCTATACCTAAATACAAAATGCACACACAGTACTTCATACCTGTTTCCTTTGACAATTAAGGGTTACCTCAAAAACATACCCACCTTCATACTTTGAAAGATCCTTTTTTTGTAAAATAAAATAGAGATGTATAAAACCATGGGAAACAAATGCATGAATGGATATGGATATTGCTATAAGGGAACCCTTGTAATGACCACCTAGATCAAGATAGAACTTTGTTATTAAATAACTCAAGTAGATATCTCAAATATCTCTATAAACACTGTTATTTAATCTTAATGTCCTCAACTTCTGCAAATAACCATTATTCAGATTTATATAGTAACTACTTGCTGATGACTTTTAAATTATTTTATCACACCTATGTGCATCAACATACATTGTGGGTTTGTGTAAATTTAGTGAAGATGTTACAATCTTTTTTTTAATGTTGTCTTCCCAGTATGGTTTGCATTTGGTCACAAAAGTCATTTTGCCCAAGATTTACAAGCTGAAAGTAAGGACAAGCCAATATTTTACTGTTGCACTCAGTGAAATAAACAAGGCTCTTTAGAAAAACCAAAAGGTTGGGTTGTTGGTTTCTTCTTGATGGGAGCTTGTTTCTAGGACTTTTCAGTTGGAAAGAGAGATGATAGAAAAATAATTGATGAAACTGATTATATTGCTATTTCTCATTCAAATTCAGGACACTAGAGTATTTATTTAATCTTCTTTATATTACATCTATATCAGTTTTTTCTTTCTATACCAAGTGTTGGTTTTCAGATTGCAGGGAACAGTATCATTATAGCTCTAATTCCTCATTTTCTGATTCATACTTTACACAGACAAGCACAGCAAAAGAAGACTCTTGCTATCAACACTAATTATTACTGAGAGCAAAAAAAATGTTTTTACTGAGAGCAAAAAAAAGTTTGCCGGTGCTATCTTCACTCCCCATTTGTTTGATGCACTCTGTGTATGTTGTTATGGCAACATGGCCATTTCACAACATATTCTTTTTCTCTAATTTCTCATTTAGTTGAGTTCTATAAGCAAGCATGTATTTATTACTCACTGTTAGTCCATATGTTGAAATCTTTTTATTTTGGTTGGCGTTTATTTTGTAGTAATTTTCTTTATTTATTTATATGTCAAGCCTTACAGCAGCACCACATCGTGTGGGTGAGGGAGCTTTGTAGTAATATTTGAAATCAGGCAATGTGAGTTCTCCAACTTTGTTCTGATCTTCAACATTGTTTGGAATCCTTTGCATTTCTCGGATGAAATTGTTTATTTCTGCAGAAAACAAGTTGGAACAGGAGATTGAATATGGCATGTGTTGAGTCAAATCGCTTTTGGGAAGTGTTGGCCTGTTATCAATGTTACATTTCCAATTCACAAATGTAGGAACCTTTCCCATTTATTTTGGTATTCTTTTATTACTTTCAACAATGTTTGGTACTTTTAAGTATGCAAGTCTTGTGAGTATTGAGTGAAATTTATTGCTAAATCGTACGTTTTGATGTTTACAGATGGAATTGTTCTGTCTCCTTGCATCATTATTTATTGTTAATGTGTGGCAATACAACTTGTTTTGTTCATAGATACTGAATAGTACAACTATGCCCAACATGTTAATGAGTTCTAATTCTATTTTTGTGTATTCCTTTAGTTTTTCTATAAAGAACATAACCTCTTCTGAGAATATTTATCATTTCACTTCTTTTCAATCTGTATGCTTTTCATTTCTTTTTCCTGCCACTAGCTAGCACTTCCCATAAAAATGTTAAATAGAAGTAACAAATGCAGACAGAAACTCTTGTTTCTTGATGCCCGTGAAGAGCTTTTACTTTTCAACATTGACTATGAGATTAGGTTTTTAAAAATTTTTTTCTAGATAATCCTTCTTAAGGATGAGGAAGTTCCTTTTCATTCCTTGTTTGTTGAATGCTCTTATGACAGGGTGATGACATTTGGCATATTTTTTCATATCTAAGAAAATGATCATATGGCTTTTCTCCTCGGTTATAGAAATATTGTATATTACACTGACTGAATTTCACATCTGGAGCCAAACTTGCCCTAGTAAATCCCACTGACTAAAGTGGAATTTATATTTATATTCTTTTTATATATGGCTAGACTCAGTTTGCTAGTATGGTGTTGAATATGTACGTATCTATGTTTAAAAGAGATATTAGTCTGTACTTTTCTTTTGTGATCTTTGACTTTTTCAGGTATCAGGATACTATTGGTTTTACACAATTTGTTGGGAAGATTGTCTCACCTCCATTATTTGAACAGTTTTTAAGAGTTGGAGTTAAGTTATATTTGATAGACTTCACCAGGATAGCCATCTGTTGTTTTTTTTTATTACATATTAAATTATGTTACTTGTTTTAATTCTGTTCAGATTTTCTAGTTCTTCTGGGGTCAGTTGAGGTACTTTGTGTATTTCTAGAAACCTGTCAATATTTCTAAGTTTTCTAATCTGTTACCACATAATTATCTCAAGTATTCTCTTATAATTTTTAATATTTCTATAGTTAATAGCAATGTGTTCTCATTTATTCCAGATCTAGTTAATTTGAATATTTTATCTTATTTTTTGGTCAAACTAGCCGAAACTTTCAATTTTGTTCACATTTTCAAATAGTTGTCCCATTTATTAATTTTCTTCATTGTTGTGATATTCTCACTTATTAATGATCTATTTTTATTATTATTTAATTTTTCTTTGTTTGAGTTGTTTGCTCTTTTTTACCACTTCTCAAAGTGAAATGATGTTAATTTAATATCTTCACTCTAAATTATAAGTGTTTACAACTGTACATTTCACTCTCAACATGATTTTGCAGAATAGCTTTTATATTTTGTGTTTATTGCTTTCATATATCTTAAAGTATTTTATAATTTCCAATGTGATTTCTTCTTTGATTTGTTTCTTAGCTAGGACTATGTGGTTTATTTTTCATGTATTTCTGAATTTCCATGTTTCCTTCTCTTAATGATTTCTGATTTTATTCCATGTGGTTAGAGAACATCCTTTGAATAACTTTAATTCTTTTAATTTATTGAGGCTTGTATAGCCTAGCATTCAGTCTATTATAAAAAATGCTCTGTGTGTATTTGAGAACATATATACTCAGTTATTAAAGTACAAGAGAGGTTCATTTGTTCAGTTGATTTATGGTGACATTCCTTTTTCTATTTTATAAAATCTATCTTTTGTCTCATTTTTATCAATTAACAAAATGGGGTATGGAGGTTTCCATTTATTACTCTTGAAATTTTCAAATTTGCTTCAAATTTATCAATTTATGCATCATGTATTTTGGGGCAAACTGTAATATTAGGTCCACATATTTGTTAATTGTAACAATTTTATATTTATAACTTTACAAATAATTATCACAAAATAAAATGTCTTTCTTTATCTAAATTAAATTATTTGTGTTAAAATGTATATTCCTATCTTAATATGGACATTCCAATAGCTTTTGGGCATAGTGTGCACATTTTCTCTGTTTATCTTTTACTTTCAATTTATTTGTACCTTAAAATCAAAAGTTGCATTTTGTACACAGTATAGAGATGGACTATTTTTAAAAATAATAATAAATTATAATTTAAAATGTCTGTGTTTTGAATCAAGTAATCAATTTTTATATTTAATGTAATTGCTGATAAGTTAGTTTATTTTTGTTGTTGTTGTTTTGTGCTGGGGAGTGAACCCATGGGTACTTCTTCCTTAAGTACACCCTTAGCCTTTTATATTTCATTTATTTATCTATCTATTTATTTATTTTTTGAGACACAATCTCTCTTAAGTTGCTGAGACTGACCTACAACTTGCAATTCTTCCCTCAGTTTACTAAATTTCTTGAATTACAGGAATGTGCCACAGGACTCAGTTAAAGTATTATTTTATTTATTTTTAATTAATTTATTCATTTTAAATAGGTATATATGACAGCAGAATGCATTTTGATTCATTGTACACAATCGCAACACAACTTTTCATTTCTCTGGTTGTACAAGATGTAGCATCACATCATATGTGTAGTCATACATGTACCTAGGGTAATGATGTCCATCTCTTTCTACCATTTTTCCTGCCCCATACCCCCTCCCCACCGCTCCTTCCCCTTTGCCCAAAGTTCTTCCATTTTTCCCATTCTCCCCCCATTATGGATCAGCGTCCACTAAAGCTACCATTAAAAAAGTGTTTTCTTTGTACCTTCAGTTCTTTTTTTTTTAATTCTTCAACTAATATTGTTTCCTGTGTTAAGTGAGTGAGTAGGTTTTTTCTCACATATAATTTTAACATTTCCCATTGTTTTTCTTTTTCTTGAAGGCTTTGAATTTTTTCTTTTTCTTTTTTCTTTTCTTTTAGTGATTGCCTTGGGAATTGGAGTTGATACCAATAATATTGTTTGGATAAAGACCAACTTAGCTTCAATAGCTCACTAACACTGTGTTCTCCATTAATGTAACTTCATGGCTTACCTTTCCTTAGTGTTAATTTTTTGAGAGCCACAGAGGAGTCGGAATGGCCCCTGGCATTTTGCCAGAAGCAATGGTTGAGAGGCGAGCCATTAAGATGATGCTGGATTGATTCAATTGTATATTAGACCTTTACTGTCCAGTAATAGGATGGCTCTTGCTGCGTTGGGCGCTGGCTACTTTGGAGTTCCCATTGAATTCTCAAGGGGTTCCGAGAGAGAGTGCCAGAGTGAGTGCATGCACAGCCTGGGGGAGGAAGTTCTGGTTGGTGCGTGGTGTGTTCCTGGAGGAGCAGCGTGGGTGGCATTCTGGAGAATTCCCAGGGAGTGTGTGTGGAGTGTGCTGGTGGAGTTCAGGAATAAAATTTGTTCCTGCTTGAGTGGCTCGTGATTTGTGCCCAGCCAGACTACGACATTAATTGTATTGCCATAAAATTACATCTTTATGCATAAAACTAAGAGATTATCATTTTGTACAAGTTGGCTTTTGCATGAAAGTGAAAAAAAATTTAAACCAAATTTCATTGAGATTTTCTCAAATGTTTACCTGCATATTTATTTTTACTGGTGATTTTTACTTTTTCTTTTGAGGAGACTCTCTTTAATATTTATTAAGATTTAATATTTTCTGTAGGATATGTCTGCTGATAAATATTATCAGTTAATGCTTGTCTGAATTATTTTTTTCTTTACTTATAAATGTTATTTTGCTAGGTATAGAATTTGTTGTTAACCTCCTTATATTTCTATGTTTCAATGCTTTAAATATGTCATTCTTGTGTCTCCTGGGTTTTATTCATTGTCATGCCAATTCATCTGATAATAGGATTCTGAATGCTGTACTAATGGGTCACTATTTTGTCTTTGATTTTCATTAGTTTAACTTTGATATGTCTATGATTGGAATTATTTTAGTTTATATTACTTTGAGTTTATTGAATTTTTTTGAATATGTCTATTAATATTTTTCACTAGATGTGTAAACTTTTCAGAAATTATTTCTTCAAATAGTCTTTTCTCTCTCTTTCTCATTTCCTTCTGAGTCTTTGATTCTATACAAAGTGGTAGAATTCATGGTTTCCACAAATCTCCCGAGGCTCTGCTTTCATTGTTCAAATCTTTTTTTGTTCTTTTATTTTTTTTACATTAGATAACTCAATTGTCTGTATTCAAATCCATTGATCTTTTTATTTTCTGGAGATTCACTACTACAGAACCTCTCTAGAGAATATCTTATTTCATTTATACTTCATTACAACTTTGGAGTTTCAATTTGGTTCACTCCTTTTTTTAAAATTTTGCTTTTTATTGGGTGTCTCAGTCTCATATGACATCATTCTCATACTTCCAGTTAGTTTTCTAAACATGGCTTCCTTCATTTTTTTTTTGGACATATTTGCAATGGCTTTTGTCTACATCTTTATCCAGTAAACCCACATGTGGTATTCCTAGGGAATGGTTTCTCCTGACTTCCTTTTTCCTATGTGTGATCATACTTCCCTTATTCTCTCAATAGTATATTCAAAAGTCTTACAAAAATTTAAGGGAACTAATATTTTAAATTTTATTATTGTTTATTTTGGAAATCAGTCTCTTTTTTACTTAAGATGGTAGTTTTACCTATTAGTTGTTGCTACTTATGTGTTGGTTTGTCTAGCAAATTTCTTGGAATAACTTTGCATTATCTGTGTTATTTGTCCTGTGAGGGTGATAATTAAAATAATTTCTTTAAAATTTTGAACCAATATTTCTCTCACTAGTGCTAACAGGCTCATTATTTTGGCAGACAGAACACAGTGTCCTTAGTCTTCAATTTCAGTTTTATGGAGTTTCAATTTTAGCCAGTATGGAGAGATTGGGTTTTTTTAGTGTCCACTTTGCACATATATACAGTTCTGAACATGTGTTTACTTTTCTAAGTTCGCCTGTATATGCTGAGGCTATTAAAATCCCCCTATCAATATCTCATTCCTGTTTTTCCCTTTATTTTATTTATTTATTTATTTATTTATTTATTTATTTATTTATTTATTTATTTTGCCAGCCTCTTGTTAGCCCTACTTGTATTACTGCCTTAGACAGCTGAAATGTTAAAAATGTGCCACTAATCATTTTTGACAAATTCCCTGTGGGTAGTGCTGTTTGCACAGAGTAAGCTTGCCAAATAGAGACAAGACCTGGGAATGGAGCTTGCCAGAGTTGTTGACACATGTTAAGTAGGACCAGCTCTCTGGGGAAGCTTTTAGTTAGCTCCAAACTTATTTTCCTCTTTACTCCATACTTTTTTTTTTTTGGACAGCTATTCTAGCTGGGAGGCTGTTAGTTTTTAAGACTACTATGGAGCTGTAGAGAGCAATAGGAATTAAAAAGCTCAAAATTCAGATATAGAGCACTACATAGGTGGTCAAATATTTTAGTTACTTTCCAGATCTTTAGAAATATAATTTTTGACATTTTTGACAATTTTGATATGTTCTTATTGCTCTTAGATAAAAGTAGGTTTGCAGAGATTGTAACTCTGTTGTTCCCAAAGTTAGCATCCTGAATTTCTTGTCAAAGAACCTTTAATTTCTGTATCTTATAATTCTTTGTCGACCTTAAATATGATTGCCATTTATTTTGTAAAATATGAAATGATGATGATAAAATACAGAGTAAGAAGAGAATAGAAGCATGATCTATTCCTCTTGAAATATTTCAGCTGGTGGGTGCAGGAAAATTAGACATACAAAACAAGATAAAGGTAAGATTAGTGAGTAGACAGAAAAAAGAGATTATGTTATCGCAGAGATCACAGGAAAGTCATTTTTAATATAAAAATGTCAATTTTTAAAGCCAATGAAAGATCAAGTAAGCTCTGAAGTGACCACACACTTTTCAACATGTAGTCATTGAACACAGTGAGAGCAATTCTGGTTCTGTGATGGTGACAGATGCCATACCCATGGGTTAGTGTCATTGAATGTGAATATTTATTGGTCCACTTTCTGTGCTAATAACACAATACCACAATATATTTCAAAATAAGAAGTTTATTTGGGGTCATGATTCTTCTTGACATCCAAGGTTGAGGGACTCTTTCTTATGATAGCTGCTTTGCTGGCTTGTCCTGAGGCAGTGCAAAGGTCACCTTGAAGGAGGGGGTGTGGACATTTAAGTGTTGGCTTCTTGTCTCTCTCAGGTTTTTTGTAAAGTCACATCTACCCTTTTCTCAATCACCTCCCAAAAATCCCACCTAGAAACAGCACAGCTAGATTATATTCCCATCCTCTTAATTTCTCACAATAATGTTTAGACTCTGGCAGGAGTTTTGGAAGGGATGAGTCATGAACAGTCATGAAAATTAATGGAGAACACAGCCAAATATTTTATAAAAATCCAATTTAAATGAACAATGAGAGATAGAAAAGTGCCTGAGGCACTTTGGTCAATTATCTATACCTTTTAAAGATTAGATTTTTTAAAAAAGTAACCTTCCTGGGTATAGAGACTGATGCCTGTAATCCCAGCAATTTGGGAGGTTAAGGCAGGAGGATCAAAATTCAAGGCCAGCCTGGGTAATTTAATAAAGACCCTGTCTCAGTATAAAAGGCTGGGGTGTAATTCAATGGGTTACACATCTCTGGGTTCAATTCCCAGTAAAACACATACACACACACACACACACACACACACACACACACACACAGCCTTAACATCAAGGCCAGATGTCCTGACAATGTTCTTTTACTTTATTTTTCATCAGCACTTAATACCCACACACCACACTCTATTGTATTTCAATTATTATAGTGGATACCTGGATGCACATCTTTTTGTTTTCTTTTATAAACTTTTCTGAATATATAGTGTTTCACCTTTAGCTATTATACTATGGATTATGTATCAGACACATAATAAAATTCTTCAGGACTTTCTGATAACAAATTGACTCAGCCAGTCTTTTATTTAACTTGTGTTCACTTGTATAGTTACAAGTGAGGCTTAACACTATTTTTTTTTTCTATAGTTAATTGTTTTTCTGTTCAATAAGCTCATGCCTAGACACACCTACCTACCTTTAGGCAATTTGATTTTCCTGGAAAGAAAGAGGCAAGTGCTCAAAAATTGTTGAGTTTAAATTAATATTACTTGAAAATCTAAATGTCTGAATTCTGTACAGAAGAGATAAAGTTTCAGATGCTCTTTCTTCCTGACTCTCCAGAAACCTTATGTAAATGTTATATACTAGGGAATAAAAGATTATCTTTGTTACTGTCTAGCTGCCTAAGTTCCCTTAAGTTATTTTATACATTTTTAGTTCGGTTTCTATGAATTTAACATGGAAATTATAATTTTCTAAAGTGCTCTTCATAGATCGAAGACTACACAAATTTTATCTATTTCATTATTGTCATTATAATAAAATCCTTACTACCACTATCATAAACCCTTATCATTGAAAAATATTTATGCTCTAATATTAACTTATTTTAAATTGCTACTATTTTTTTTTCATGAGTATTGACTCAACCTTACCCCGACAAATCATCAAGAACTCTTGTGTGTGTTTATGAATCAAACCACAGAATATAAGTGAAAGCTGAAGTTCTGGAGTCAAACTTTATACTTGTAATTCTTAGGTTACCATTTAATAATTTTGTCACACTGATGAAGCTATGTATTCCTCTGCTTCATTCATTAACAATCTAGAATATGGAAATAGCTTTATTATATATACGTTAGAATACATCAGGATTAAATAGATGAGTACATGTAAAGGACTTACAATAATGTCAATAATTAGTCTATGATCCCTTGGAAGACAGAAAAGTAAATGCTTCACATGAGAAATTAACCAGTTTTAAAACAATGACTTTTTCCCTTATTTTGGTCTTAACCAAGAAGATAGAACTTGGTAAAAACATGACCATTTGAACAAAATCCTATAAACATGGCCCACAGTAGTAAACGCTTAAAAATATAACCCTTAAGCCACAATAGTAAAATATGCTATAATTTCAGAATTATTTTATTCATAATAATCCTTTTTTAATAATAACTATTGAATTACTTATTGAGAATAGCGGTACCATTTTCCTATACTTACTTTATCTCAAATTTTTAAAACTTTATTGATACATAATTTATGCATCATATAATTTATTAATTTAAAATGTTCAATTCAAAGATCTTCAATACAAGTAAACAGTTTCGAACATTTTCATCACCTGTGAAGGAAACTCTGAGCCTCCTAGCTACCACTACTCTTTCTCTGGCAGTCTCCATCCATCTCTCGATGAACATTGGTCTGTCACTGTAGCTGAACATAAATTTATTTGAAATACAGAGAGGTAAATAAGAATTTTTTATAAATATATAACAATAATTTGAAAAAGAAAAATCTACAATTTATTCTTGGTTCATTTAAAAAAAATTCATAGACCTTCTCTTAATTAAAGTAACATAAAAAGTTCAGAAACTTGTGGACTAGGAATCAGGTACATCCAAATAAATGTGGGACAGGATACAAGATGACCACATTAAAGAAATAAACCACTTTTAGCATTGGGTATGATTTACCTTGCTACATTATTTTAATATAAAATTGGTAATACTTCATCTTCCAGTGAAGAATATTAAGAGAATGATTGAAATTAGAAAAATAAAAACAAGTAGAAGTATCTTAAAACTCTTTCATATAAACAACTCATATTCAAAATCATTTGAGTATTATGGTCTAGCTTGCTTCATCTTCAGTTTTTTTTTTCTCCCTATAGTGATGGGGATCAAACCCTAGGGCCTTGTGCATGCGAGGCAAGCACTGTACAAACTGAACTTTATCCCTAGCCCCAGCTTCATTCTTATATAGAGCCTATATGTGATAAGATGGCTTTAGTTAATTTCATAAAATTTCCTCCTGTGATTGGTAAATCAGTTTTTCTCTGAAGATTTGAGGACTTTCAGTATTTTACATTTGTATATTTCACTATTACTTGAATGACCTAGTTTTATTTTGTTAAAGCATTTAATTGCATTTACACACAACTACTAACACATATATACATTTATTTTATATTTATAAGCCTGTAATAATTCACTAATAGATATATTCATGTAATCATTCGAGTATAATATATGTGTCAATTCACTATTCATATAAATATCTGTATTTTTTATACAACACCACTTACTAGGTTATGAGAGTTTCTGTCTGATGACCAGAACCTAAAAGAATAAATCACAAAAGAATAATTATTAGATATTCTACTGATTAGTACAATATACTAAAAGATAAATGCCATGAATATATAAAAATGTTAAAAATATGTAGTTTCTGGTTTAGTAGTCTCTTGGTGTTTTGAAAGAATTTGTAATTAATTTTAAAAATATGAAAAATTAATAAACAATTAGATAAACTTTAATCTTTAAGGACACTAAGTGCTGAATTTACTAAAGATAAAGGTAGTCAATCTACTAAGTTCAAAGCAATGCTACACTTCTGCATCTAATACAAATATACTGCTAACTAACTCATTTTTTGTAAATGCACTTCTATTTTAGAATAAAAGTTCAAAAAGTAATATTAATAATTGAAATGTATTGTTTTAAAATGTAAGTCTATGTATACATAAAATTATGTATACATAAAACTGTTCATAGTGAAATTCCATGACAAAGTTGACACTGAAAAAAATGATGGCTATAAAATATAGTTCATCAGCCTCAGCAAAAACAACATGGTAAGCAATTCAATGAGACCCTGTCTGTAAATAAAATGCAAAATAGGCCTGGAGATGTGGCTCAGTGGTTGAGTGTCCCTGAGTTCAATCTCCAGTACCAATAAATAAACTAATTAATTGAATTAAAAAATATATAGTTCAGCAATGAATGAAAATTGATAAGTGACCTCAAACAATCTTTTGATTTTTAAATATTCTTGGTTTATACTTCTGAAAAATGAGAACTCTACATACCTTGATTCTAGTAACTTACTTTGACTTATAAAGTCTTATAAATAACATTCATTTACATTCTTTCATCTGATCCTGACTACAATTCACTGAGCAATACCTATTGTTTCTATTTTGTAGATAGGAAAATTGAGTCCATAATCCAACTTGTTTGCTCCTGTTTATATGGTAATAAATAATAATAACTGGTAAAGAGCAAGGTGTGTTGATGCCTGAATAAATTCCTTGAATTCATATTTAAGTCACCTTTGACCATTATTAAGAACTATGATGTATAGATGATTTCTTTTGGAGGAAATGGAAAGACTTGAAACATACATTTATAATCCAGTTGAGAGGACTTTCACTGTGCTGCTGTTGAAGACTTTTCTATGATATTATTTGGAAACAATTTTTGCTCTAAGTGCTAATATGTGGAAAACCCACTACACTTGGAGTCATATCCATTAAATAGTCACATTTTGATTTGTGCACTCCTTCAATCACTTTGTGTCTCAATCCTTGTTGATATAAGTTAAAGGTGTTTTGTAATTATTGTATTCATGTTTTGATTTTGTTCAACTTATGGTAAGGAATCATCCTCTATTTTGTAAGCTAAAATGTGTTTTTAAAAAACCTGTTAATACATTGAGGGAACACACATCACATATCTATGACATGCTGGAAAGGTCACTTAGGGTGAAACCAGAAGTTCAATATCCAGTCCTTTGAGCCAGTTTTAGGCCTTTAGGTTTCTAATTTCTTTATTCTGTAAATGGGGTCCTTTTACCCCTAAAAGGTAAATTCTAGAATTCTGTGATGTTTTGGAAATAACTAGAATAATTATAAGAAATACATGAAGATCTTTTTCAAATACTCATTCTTTAACTTACAGGAGTCTCTGTATATCTATATTAATTTGCCTATGATTTGTGTAGTAATTGCTGCTTAGTTTATCATAATTTTTCATGCCTTTAAGATATTTATATTTTATTCCCTGAACTGAAGGCAAGGGGTAAGGGAAGAAAGTACAAAGAAATTAAAGACAGATGAAGTTGCATTATAAGCAGAATATATATTATGTAGAAAATATCCTTAATAAAGCATCATTATCTTTTTCAGAAATTATATTGTTATGAGCATAATTTTATTTTTTTAATTCATTATTTGTATTATTTGCTTTTTCACATAATTAACATTTCTATGAGTTCAAGAGGATCATCCACTATTTCTTTTATTCTCTCTTATTTTAATAAGCCAAATATATATTTTAACCTCCAAAGATTATTAAAAAACTAGTCAAGTGAATATGGACAACATTTTGCCTACCTGAATTTATTTTAAGCTTCCCCAATTCTAGCTTAAATGTGTATTTTATCATTTTCATAGTATTTCATACAATTCTTTATATCCTTAATTTATGTGTAAAATGCTTGATTATTTTCTTCTGACATTTTGTCATAGTATTTAAAGGTCACTCAGAAGAACACCATTAAATCAGTTTATCTTCAAAATGACATAACTCTGAGGTTATTAAAAGAATGCCTCATTAATGTCACTTCATAATAAAGTCTATTCTACAGGCTGACTTTTTTCCCATAGGATTATTCTTCATTCATGGTTTTGAAAATAATATTTGCTTTGGTAAAAGTAGCACAGTACCAGCATTTTCATAAACTTCATCAAAGATCAGGATTGTTTGTATTTTGTTTAATGGTAGCACTCAGTCATGAACTTCTTTGGAATCACACTGGAGTGCTGCAATATTCTGTATACATACTACATAATTATACATCTGAATCTAAATTTGAAATAGAAATTTCCAGTGACTTTACAGCTTAGAGTTCTGTGAAGAAAGCAGAATGTGGTCATTTGAAGTTCAAGAGGACTTTATCAACTAGATAAAAAGGGCAACATTTGCCCTCAGTTAGTGACTTGTACCTCTTTTATCTTCCCTAATGAGAAGAGATGGTTAAGAATGTAAAGTCTTTACTTTAATTATGCAGACTGGCTTTGAGTCTACTCTATGCTGAATACACTACATGTATAACTCAAGTCAGGCTGACTGTATCAGTCTTAGCCTGCCTTTCCTCATCTGTAAACGGGAACACTGTATTTAATTAGTTGAGAGAGAGAACTTGCAAAACAAATGGAAATTTCTTCACACAGTGTCTATAACAAAAATGATGCTAACAAGATTTGTTATGATTAATATAAAAGTATGAGGATACTGTTTTATTGAAGTGTTTAAACTACATTGTCACATACATTTTCTTTATTCAACTTGTCATGTTCTGTTATTTGAAGAATGTACTCTTTTCAAAATTCTCAAGACTTTAAGGAAGGTAGGAACCTAGTAACTGAGTAATAGGATAAAAATGTGGGCAAGTTCAAACTCTATCTTTAGTCTGCCTCAAGTTCAATTTCTATCTTCTTCAGTCTATTTCAGAAATTCTTGACTGACTGGCCATGCAGCATATGTTTAGCTCAAGGAAGTCCATTATTTTGGACAGTTCTGTTAATAAGTTCTCACTCAGGCTGAGCCTTTGGAGCAACACATGGCAGTCTCTTAAATCATCAAGGAACATTCTACACCTTCACCTCCTTTGATGATACAAGCTTCTCTCTAAATATACATTCTTCAAGTATATATTATCTTTTTTAAAAAATAACATATTTTAAAGAACTCACACAAATAAGATTTTTTTAAAAGATGTTAATTTCCATTTATTGAACCAAACCTGTATCCCTGGGATGAACTCCACTTGATCATGGTACACTATTTTTAAAATATTTTTGAATGCAATTTGTCAGAATTTTATTGAGGATTTTTACATCTATGTTCATCAGGGATATTTTTCTGAAGTTTTATGTCCTTGATGAGTTTTTGTCTGGTTTTGGTATAAGGGTGATATTAGCTTCATAGAATCAGTTTGGAATGGTTCCATCCTTTTCGATTTCATGGAATACTTTGAGGAGTTTTGGTATTAATTCTTCTTTGAAAGTCTTGTGGAACTCAGCTATAAGTACATCTGGTCCTGGGCTTTTCTTGGTTAGTAGGATTTTGATGGCATTTTCTATTTCATTACTTGAAATTGATCTGTTTAAATCATATATAACCTCCTCATTCAGTTTGGGTAGGTTATATGTCTCTGGAAATTTGTTGATGTCTTCGACATTTTCTATTTTACTGGAGTATAAATTGTCAAAATAGTTTCTAATTATCTTCTGTATTTCAGACATGTCTGTTGTGATAGTTCCTTCTTCATTTAGTATTTTAGTAATTTGAGTTTTCTCTTTTTCTCTTTGTTAGCATGACTAGGTGTTTATGTATTTATTTATTTTTTCAAAGAACCAACTTTTGATTTGTCAATTTTTTCAATTATTTCTTTTGGTTCAATTTCATTGATTTCATCTCTGATTTAAATTATTTTCAGTCTTCTGCTTTTGGTGTTGATTTGTTTTCTTTTTCTAGAACTTTGAGATGTAGTCATAGGTCATTTATTTCTTGACTTTTTGTTCTTTTAATGAATGTGCTCAATGCAACAAACTTTCCTCTTAGTACTGCCTTCATAGGGTGCCAAGATTTTGATATGTCTTATCAGTGTTCTTATTTACCTCTAAGTATTTTTTAATTTCATTATTGATTTTTCTACTGTCCATTCATCATTCAATAATGTATTATTTATTCTCCATTTGTTAGAGTAGCTCTATTTTTTATTTTGTTGTTGATTTCTAATTTCATTTCATTATGAACTGATAGAATGCAGGATATTATCTCTGTTTTTTTTGTATTTACTAAGATTTTCTTTGTGGAATAATGCAATTCGTCATATTAATAGACTTAAAAAAGAATCAGATGATCATATAAATAGATGCAAAAAAATTGACAAAATATAGAATAATTTCATGTTCAAAACACTAGAAAACCTAAAGACAGTAGGAACATACCTCAACATCCAGAAAACTGTATATGCTAAACCCAAGGCCAGCATCATTCTAAATGGAAAAAAAATGAAAGTATTCCCTCTAAAAACTGGAACAAGACAAGAATGTCCTCTTCCACCACTT
The DNA here is from genome assembly GCF_048772815.1 of Callospermophilus lateralis. NCBI lineage: Eukaryota > Metazoa > Chordata > Mammalia > Rodentia > Sciuridae > Callospermophilus > Callospermophilus lateralis. Next base: position 2,974,184 of record NW_027514663.1, on the reverse strand, counting down.
CTAATCAACATCATCCTTGAAATTCTAGCCAGGGCAATTAGAAGAAAGAAATTAAAGGGATACAAATAGGTGAAGAACTCAAACTAATACTATTTGCTGATGACATGATTCTTTATTTAGAAGATCCAAGAAATTCCATCAGAAAACTTCTAGAACTAATACATAAATTCACTAAAGTAGCAGGTTATAAAATTAGTACCCATAAATCAAATGCAATTCTACATATCATCAATGAATCCAGTTAAAGAGAAATTAGGATAACTACCCCATTCACAATAGCTTCAAAAATTATAATAAAAATAAGAATACCTGCGAATCAATCTAACAAAAGAGGTGAAAGACCCCCTACAATTAAAACTACAGAACACTAACGAAAGAAATTGAAGAAAACCTCAGAAGATCTCCCATGCTCCTGGATAGGTAGAATTAAGACTGTCATATTAATGGCCACACTACCAAAAACACTTTACAGATTTAATGTAATTTGTACAAAATCCCAATAACATTCTTCATAGAAATAGAAAAGCCAATCATGAAATTTATTTGGAAAAATAAGAGACCAAGAACAGTCAAAACAATCCTTAATAAGAAAAGTGAAGAAGGAGGTATCACAATACCAGACTTTAAACTATACTACAGAGCAATAGTAACAAAAGCAGCATGATATTGGCACCAAAAAAAACTGGTAGATCAATGTACAGAATATATGACACAGAGACTAACCCACAATAATAATTGTCTAATAAGACAATTATCTTATCAATTATCTTATATTAGACAAAAGTTCCAAAGACATGCATTGGAGAAAAGATAGCCTATTTAACAAATGGACCTGGCCTAACTAGAAGTAGTGAAATGAAATTAAACCTCTATCTCTCACCCTGCACAAAAATAAACTCAAAGTGATCAAAGACTTATGCACTAGAACAGAGACCCTGTGTCTATTAGAAGAAAAAGTAGGCCTAAATCTTCACCATGTTGGCCTATTATCTCACTTCCTTAACAAGACACCTAAAGCTCAAGAAGTAAAATCAAGAACCAATAAATGGGATGGATTCAAATTAAAAAGCTTCTTCTCAGCAAAGTAAACAATCAATAATGTAAATAGAGAGCCTACAGGTTGGGAGAAAATCTTTACCACATGCACCTCTAATAAAACATTAATCTCTAGGATATATAAAGAACTGAAAAACCTAATACCAAAAAACAAACAACCCAATAAAATGGGCTTAGAAACTGAACAGATACTTCACAGAAGAAAAAAATACAGTCTATCAATAAATAAATGAAAAAAGTGTCCAACTCTCTAGCAATTAGAAAAATGCAAATCAAAAATACACTAAGATTTCATCTCACTCCAATCAGAATGGCAATTATCAAGAATACAGGCAAGGATAAATGTTGGCAAGGATATGGGGAAAAAGGTACATTCAAACATTACTGGTGGGATTGCAAATTTGTACAACCACTTTGGAAAGCTGTATGGAGATTCCTCAGAAAACTTGGAATAGAACCACCATTTGATGGAGATAGCCCATTCTTCAGTTAATACCCAAAGGACTTACAATCAGAAAACTACAGAGATGCAGTCACATCAGTGTTTATTTCAGCTCAATTCAAAATAGCTAAACTAGGGAATCAACCTAAGTGTACTTCAATAGATGAGTAGATAAAAAAAATGTGTTATACATAGTCAGTGGAATATTACTCAGCTTTAATGAAGAATGAAATATGGCATTTGCAGATAAATGGATAAAGTTGGAGAGTGTCATGCTAAGCAAAATAAGCCAATCCCAAAAAACCCATGGCCAAATATTTTCTCTAATAAGCAGATGATAATTCACAATGGGGGGGGGCACTAGAGAAAAACAGAGTTACCTTAGACTAGGTAGAGGGAAGTGAAAGGAGAGAAGGGGAGGGGATGTGGGGATAGAAAGGATAGTAGCACAAAAGAGACATTATTACTTTATGTGTATAGATGACTGCATGACCCTTGTGATACTACGATATGTACTCTCAGAAAAATGAGATATTAAATCCCATCTATGTATGACATATCAAAGTGCATAACTGCATTCTACTGTCAGATATAACTAATTAAAACAAATTAAAATTTAAAAAAAATAATGTTAGTTTGCCAACAGCATTGTTATCATGACATGCAATAAAATCCAATATTCAGAGAAGGGCATGCTGCCTTGTTTTCCATGTAGTCCATGACCAGAGTCTCTGGCATCATCTGTGTGATTCTTAGAACACATAAATTCAAGTGTTGACCCTGGCTTGCTGAGTCAGCAGCATTGTTTTACAATGTGATTTTAACCCTTTACCTTAACAGGCACACTGTAACAACCACACTGTTTGATATTGCATTTAGTCATTTAGAAATGGAATCTAAACACTTCCTCACACTGAAGGATTTAACCTAAAATCTCCAATCTTTTTTTCTCATAAATTATTCTTAGTTAAGTTACTTAAATGTCAGAGCTATAGATACTATTCTGAACACTCTTTTATGTTACTGTATCTTCTAAATATGATTGACTATCTATTATAAAATATTGTTCTAATTATGTTACTCATTTTTGTGAATCAAAATATATCTAATTTACTATGGCAATAAAGTTGAAAAGAAAGTATATTAGGATTAAATCATATCAAAACTAACTCTCAGTAGGCATCAGGCATTTACTTACCACAGCTAATGCATAATATAAATAAATGATAAGACACTATTTTGGTTGAAAAAGCATATATGTTTTCCTTATTCTTTACATAGTGCTTTGATCCAAAATAGAAAAATGGTCAAATAAATGAAATCTAGGAAAAGGAGTTCTTAATGAAATGATAATTATTACAATTTTATCTTAATGATTTGAATAGGATGCCACTTTCTTTTTTGTATAAAAGCACTGATATTATACTTATGACCATTCTTAAATATACTCGAGAGAACCCACTAACTCTGATTTTATTCTAATCTGACTTCAAACGTAATACAAGAAGCACAAGAAAGCCCTAGTAGAACAAATGAATGAAAAAATGGCTACTCTCAATATCAATGCTACCTACATTCCTAGGGATGAACATAATTTTACCTAGAACACAAAGCCTGGATTACTTCCAGATATAAATTTCCATTATGCCCAAAACATTTTATGCCATATAATTGAATGCTTATGAAAAATCAGAATGTTTATATTAAATTAAATTAAATCATATTAGAAACTAATCAAGTTTTTGTTAGCTTTTCAAAATACATTTTGGATGACTGAACTATTTATTTAATAAGTAAAAATGACTGTAATGACAGTGAAAAGTGTTCAAATATATTCCCTTAACAGCACTAAATGTGAAAACCCAGTTGAATTCTTTTTTCACCATTTTACAAAAGCCTTAACTTCTGAGTAACAAGATTTGTGAAGAAATCACAAATATCTCCCTGAGACATATATGGGTCAGAAAACACAATACCTATCATTAGGTAATAGCACCTGCTTTCTAACAATACTGTTTTGGAGATTAATGATAAAAAAATCAGTTTGGAAAGTGTTAAGAAGAGTAAAGTTAAAATAAGGTTTGCTGTAGATTTATTTTGATATTGAAAAATAAGTGAAATGGTGAAATATTTGTCAGGAAGCAATGAATATTTTAAAATGTACACCTAAGTCTACTGGTTGTTGGATACAACTGTTGCAAGCCATCCATGGGCTGTGTGTGTGAGCTATGTGCATTTAAGTGTTTGAGGGGACTGGTCTGGCATTGCACATTGATTGGGTTGTGCAACACAAATGTGCCTTTTCCTCTTACTCTGCCTGTGATCCCACACAGCACCCGAGATGGGTGTGACTTACCAAGATGTGAATCAATCTTGAACACTTCTCACTGTCATTACAGTCATTTTTACTTATTAACTGAATAGTTCAGTGATCCAAGACATCACCAAGCAAGACTCCACCCTTCAAAATCCTACCCCTTGCCTTATTTGGGTGGAATATTCTATCGAATGTCTTCTCCCCAATAAATAAGGGGGTTTCGGGTGGGCTTGGTCTCTTGCTCTTTCCAGTGCTGTCCAGCATGGAGCTGACCCTTGGGGTCACAGAGCTGTCCTTCCCTTGTTGTTAAAAACTCATGTTTGTGTGCTGAGTGGCTTCTTCACCGTTTTCTTAGATATTGATAGAGCCAGCTCCTTTGAACACAGCTCATCTCACCAGCCAGGCCAGCTGGTGACACACAACAGCATTTTGTGTTAAGCTGAGCAATAATGAAATGAAAGAAAAATGTAATGCAGCAGAATAATGAAAAAAAAACAAACAAATTGTAGGAATTTGCTCAGATTTATCTTATCTAGCTATATGTACATGGAAATTGATTTTAAGCTTAACATCTACAAATGTCTAAAAAAGTTGTAGATGCTCATGATCAAAATATTCTGAAGTAAATTTATCCACTTAAGTGATATCATCTTATATAATTAAAAGACGAATAAATATCTGTAAGACATTTTACATATTGAGATTAAGGATATCAACATTTTTTATATCACAGCATTTAAAAATGAGTTTCTGGGGGTCATTATACAGAGAGTCACTGAGTTTTCATCAGATTGTAATTGATATGTATTCATTGGTTTGATAGCTCATCAAATACCACTGTTATAGAACTAAATTAGTCAAGACTAATAATTAATGAATCCATAGTCTTCAATCCAGCTACTTGGCTTGCACTTATTCTTTAAGGTATTGTCTGATCCTATTTCTCTCTCAGTTTACTTCTTTTCATTCCAGACACATCTAGTATATCCAAGCTCTTCAATATGAAACCATCATTTCTTTAGAGTCCATTTTCATCATCAGTTCCAGAATTTCTAAATGCTATTCATAAAGCAGTGTGATAGTCTAAAGTGCTATTTTTTTCATTAAAGTAAATGAATTTATCCTGTCTTTGCAACTTAAGAGCAATTCAAGGAAAATCAAATACACAACATGAATTAAACAACAACCATGACAAAACAAAGCAGAACACTCAAAAACAGGATGTTTAAAGAAGCCTATGTCCATAAAAAGAAAGTATTTGTGTTGAACCTCTAGGACTGTGGGTACTTCAGAAAGTAAAGTACTTTAAGTCAAACAGAGAAATAAGAAATAGGATATGTCAATAGGAAATAGAGATTTCTTCTGCTTTTATTTAAAAAATGCATTTTGTTTTAAGTAATTAATTGTGCTTAATTTGTGTGGGGAAAAAATGAGAACAAATATGGCATTTGTACCATCCCCAAAATCTAAGCTTAAATACTACTCAGTATTTTTCAAGTCTCTGAGATAGGAGACCAGAAGCTAAGAGTTTAACAACTCTCTTCTAGTAGCCTCTACATCTGTGAGGATGCAAGGGTGGGGACAGCTTGAGGATGATGTGAGATGTTTTAAAGGTCAGATTGGAAGCAGCAGCATACATCATTTCCACTCATGTTTTACTGACAAGAACTCAATCACGTGTCCCCATGTCATGCCAAATTGACCTGACATGAAGTTAAGGATTGGATCTAAAATTAAGATGAAAAATGAAGATGTTGGTATTTACTTGCAGTCTGTGCTAAACACAAATTGGGCCTTGTAAGTGACCCCATTTCCAATATTTCTTATTAATGTGCAGACAATTGTGCAGGCTGCTACTGTGTTGCAAAATGAATGGCATAAATTATGACCTCTGTCAACCACACATGCAGCTGGGAGTATGAGTGTAGTTAAAAGACCCTACAATATAATTTCAAATAGCATTATAAATCTGAGAATATGTGTTTGTGTTTGGGAATAGTGTGTGTGTGTGTGTGTGTGTGTGTGTGTTTTAATTAATAATTAAATTTTGAGTTGATGAAAATTTGATAAAATTTCTATAATCTCATGATGACTTAAATTGGTGATGAGCTTCATTTTCTCTTTCATTAATAGACAATGCTAAAATCTTTCCAATTACAGCTAAACCCACACTTGCATGTTCCGCAGGGCCACCTTCTTATTAAATGTATTATGGAGGATTTATGTGTCCTATTGTTTGTTTGGATGAAAAGGAGTGGAATAAAGGACAAATTGTATACTCAGAACAATATCTATTGGTGACAGTGGGGTACATTTCATCAAAGGGGAGAGCAAAAGTACCTTAGAGTTTTCAAAGAGGAAAATGGTTCTTTGGATGAGTGAGTTGAGTACAGAGAATTAAGTTTAGATTGGAGAGCACATCTTTGCAGTCTGTATATAAGTAATATTTTACCCTTTGTATTCAGAGTATTATTTTAATTTCACTTTTTCCTTCTACTCCCAAGTACCCGACTACATTGTCACTTTACCTCATTGGTAAAGGTAAGTAAGCTATATGGAAATGTGCCTGATAGTGTGGGGAACAGTGATGTGGCAGTAAAAGGAGTTGCTTTTTTCATGCATCCTGTTCAGAGGTGGTGATGTTTCAAGTGGCAACGAACAAATAAGCTGAATGGTCCACAGGACTGGAAATTGTTAGGCAAGGGACACAAAGCTTTTGTTGAATAACATGAAAGCTAAATTTCCAAAAAGATGACAAAATGGGGCCTCTGGATTAAGGGAAGTAGTACTGGCTGAGATTCAGTCTAGCCAAGATTTGTGGTAGAAGGGGACAGAGACAAATAAAGCATATTACAAAGTGAAGAAGAAAAACTATCTAAAAATTAAAGGAGAAAAAAAAAGAGTAAGAAGTCCCATTCTGTGTTTAATGGATAATGTTTTCTTTTGTAATTGAGAATTTTTGATAAACAGCAAGTTGGATATGTGTGTAGATATGCAGAGTTTTGTTTTGGTTATGTGGGAATTAAATAGTATTTGAGCTTTTCCTTTTCTTTCTCCCCCCCTCCCACATTTAATCCTGTTATTATGAAAGAGGTTGATTAGCTTTTCATCACTGACTATAATACTTGACAAGAATATTCTAGCTGATGAAAAAGGTTGTTTTGGTTCACAGTTTCAGAGGTTCAGTCCATGGTCCACCAACTCTTTGTTCTGGGTCCTAGGTGATAGGAAACATCATGGCACCAGGGAATGGCAGAGGAAATCTGCTCAGCACATTGCAACTAGGAAGCAGAGTGACAGAAAAAAAAAGAGAGAGAGAGAAATGGGGCCAAGATATAATCTCCAAGGGCATGTCCCTCAGTGACCAACTTCCTCCATTCACTCCCCACCTGGCTATAGTTATCCCATTTCTTTCAAAATATTAATCCTTCAAATGGGTTAAATGAATTAACCCAGTGATTAGATTAAAGCTGCTTGATTAAATCATTTCACATTTGAATGATCCTGCATCAAAATAGAAGATTTTAAAAGACACTTCATATCGAAGCTATAATAATAGATCTAAAAATTGTGCCCACTTTTTTGTAAATATGTTATTACATCTATTTGTAAATCAACTCATTTTAATATTCTGACTCTACTCACCAGTCAACAAAATTTTTCTTGACTGTCTTAGCAATGGTATATGTGATTGCAATTAAGAAAATAGTACTTACTATACCATGTTTTAAACAAACTTACCCTTAAAAAAGCAAAAATTAAAAGAAAGATTGTTTAACAAGTTGCTTTTCCTTTAAAAAGGAAATGGTGTGGTATTTTTAACTTATAAGTCCTCTTTTAAAATAATAATTAACTGAAAAAAGATTGAAACTTTTTGAAACTCATCAATGAGAAACAATGTGAGTAGATATACAAAGCTAGTAAAATGAGTAAACTTGTGAATAAAATATATAAAATATAATTTCAATATTGAGATAAAATTTTTATTTTTAAATTAAAATCATACTTTTTTGGCAATATTTCCATAAAACTTTGGCTCTTATAAGTTAGATAGACTTTATGCTTTTAAAATATTTATTTCTAAAGAGATTTCAATTATTAGGGAAAAGAAAATTTAATGACTACATTTGGGAACACAGTCCCACATTGTGTGTTCAGTATTAGAAATTCTCAGGAGTCTTTAAATTAAAGCACATTAAAGAAAGCGAATTTTCAGGAAGGGGACATGTTGAATATTAAGTATACCTGGGAGAGATAAGCTGTCAACTTAAAATGATAAACAATAATAATTAAAGCAAAATAAGAATCAGCACTATTTTCAGGATATCCATGGCATATACTTTGGGCTGTACTTTGAAATTATGACTACAAGAGATCTATCATTCTCTAAACTGTGTGTGTGTGTGTGTGTGTGTGTGTGTGTGTGTGTGTGTGTTTGTGTGTGTATAACCTACTAAGTCTTGGTACCATGATTATTTACTGAGATCTTCTTTGGAAAGATCACTAAATATTGTTAAATATCTAGCTCCTCAAAAGGACAGTGTATATTTTTGTGTATTCCATATATAATCCCCAGCTCTTTAAAAAAATTCAATTAATTAGTTTTTGTTTCATACTGGCAATATATCTATGCTAATCTAACTAAATAAGGAGTCTGGTCTTTTATAAGACCAAAAAAAAATTAAAATGAAGCAAAAAAACACTTTCTTGCATAACTGTTAAGTGCTAAGAGTAGAATAGTAAAAATCTGGAGTCAAGTTTGGTATATTAAGGTATTGGAATATACAGAGATGTACAAAACTTATTCACAATAATTATTATATTGTAAGCAATAGATTCACAGGAGGTATTCACCAAGTAGCCTAAAGAAGGAAAATGTGTAAAATCATGAAGAGTGTCTAATTCTTCTGAATCCAGTCCCCAGGGTAAGCCGGAGATTGTGTATAATTTTGTGCCACTAAATAAAGAGGTAAACAAAACACATGCGATTACTAATGGTTATAGTAATTGTTCTTTGCATACCAAGATTTTCTGTTGGAATTTATGTAATGAATTCTGTGAGAGCAAGGCCGTAGTTTTTTAGTCTTTTGTTGCTAGGACTCAGCACTGTGTAAGAATAGGCACATCCATTTTCCCAGCAGTTTGAAGTGGGCTTATGACCTCTACTGCCTCCTTTCCTTCTCCCAATGCTATTAGCAGGTTCTGTGCAACAGCCAAAGGCCTGTTAAAAGGCTGAAATGTGATTTTGATCTTTTTAGTTTCTCACTAAATTACAGAATCAGTTCTCTGGTTGGCAGCTGCTGACAATTTTATAACAGTTTATTTTTCAGTACCTCTCTGAAAAGCACCAATTTATGGTTTAAGGTGCTCATTTATATCAAGACAGAATCCTCAGTGGTTAGATGGGTCATTCTTGTAAACATTTGGCTTGCAAGTGACCTTCATGCTTGTAGTTTTTTTCTTTGTTTTGTTTTGTTTTTTTTATTCAGAACAAGAGAAAAATTAAATGTGTTTTAATTTCATTTTTATTTTTAATAGAGACAGATATAGTTGTTAAAACGTTCAAGTTTTCTATCCCCAGGGAGGAAGAATTACTCTTAAAAAAAGAACATATAAGCTCTTAAAAATTAAAGCTGTGAAGTTGGATATCTACTTAAAAATATTAGAGTCAATACAAATTACCTCAATGTGACTCTTTCCCAGAGTTTCATATTTTAGAAGTAATAAAACTTATTCATTTTTCTTCTCACAAGATAACTTTGACATTTTATTTTCCTTGTTGCTAAAAATAAACTCCTTCTGAAAACATGTTTATATATATATATATATATATATATATATATATATATATATATATATATATATAGAGAGAGAGAGAGAGAGAGAGAGAGAGAGAGGTAGATATATATATAGATATATATAGATATAGATATATAGATATAGATATACATATATTTCTTAACTCGATGTTTAAAAATGTCCATAAAAGTTAGACATTTTATAATTCTATCATATGCTATTCATTATTGTTTAATTCTTTTTTCTAAAACACATATTAATACAAATGAAAAATCATAAACTTTATGTATCAATGATATGATACTCTTCATTAAAATTTGTTTTGGTGTTAAATTACTAAGACTAAACAAATGTGCTGTTTATACATGCAAATAGAAGTACATTATTATCTTAAAGTTCAACCAAAGTATATTGAATATTAGTTACATTCATGAAATATTCTAAGTCTGATCTTTTTAAGGGAATGTTATTTGGCCCCAGAGGAGTATCCAATAAAGTAGTTAAGACAGCATTATTTAACAGTTTTAAGATAATTTAATGTCATTAAATTACAATAAATTTTATGCTGTGCATATGTAAAAGATGCTTACAGAGAACTGAAAATAATAAATATTCTAGTCATTATAGCTCAGCAAAGATTTTCTGTTGAAAATAACAGCTGACCAGTAATGTACAAAATTGAGGGGAGTTAACCAAATGAAGAGTTTTTTCAAATGAAAGAGCATAGGAATAAATCATTGACCTATAAAATAAAATAGGATGTGTTGGAAACTACAGTAAAAAGCACAGGGCATAGAGGGCAGATGCTGAATTAATTCATCTGGTTTACTTCATCAAGGGCCCCTATGAAAGATTAAGAAGATTAAGCACTTCCTTCAGTGAGTGGGGAGCAACTAAGGATTTCTAAACAAGGGAATGTGTAACACACTCATTTTATTTAAAAAGGATGAGTCTGATTGCAATTTAGAAGATCATCTCAACAGTGACAAAACTGGATAAAGGGAGATCCTAAAGGTCCAGGTGACAGATCAACAGAGAGATGAACTAAGGAATGAGAGAAATAGGGATAGGATGGTTTAGGTTTGGTGTCCCCCAAAAGCTCACCTGTAAGACAATGCAAGAAGGCTCAGAGGAGAAATGATTGGGTTCTAGCCTTAAACAAATCAGTGACTTAGTCTCTGATGGGATTAATTGAGTAGTAACTGGAGGCAGGTGGGTGGGACTAGAGGAAGTTGCTCATTAGAGGTGTGGCTGAGGGATATATATTTTGTATCTGGAAAGCCAAAAGCCTCTCTCTGCTTCTTGATCATCATGGTGTGATCTGCTTGCCTCCACCAAACTCTTCTGCCATGATGTTCAGCCTCACCTAAAGCCTTGAGGATTGGAGCAGACCTTCTATGGACTAAGACCTTTGGAACTGTGAGCTCTCAAATAAACTCTTCCTCCTCTACATAGCAGCAAAAAAGCTGACTAAAATAAATTGTTTTAAAAGTAATAATCAGAAAGAAAATTCTGTAAGACTTGATAAAAAGTCAAATGAGGGTGAATGGAGAACAGAGAGAAATTTGGACTGATTATTAGATGTCTGCTGTTTATTACTGAATACATCATAGAAGTTCAGGATTATGTGGGTGATAGGGACGGGAGAATATGAATAACAATTGTATTGTTTAGGAGTCAAATTCAGATGTGGACAAACCAAATTTGAAAAACCCAGTGATATTTGTGAATACATTTCATTGAGCATTTAATTATGTTTTTATCTCTAGTGTTGGTTGTATGAAATTCATTAAACCAAATGTTTGATCATTAAGAATTGAGAGATATCCTCATGCTAAAAGAAATAAATTATGTTAGGTAATTTTTAATTTATACTACATAATTCTTCCCAGAGGAAATGTTTCTGTACTTACTTTAATATTTCCCCTGTATTTCTTCTAGGTTAAAAATGATAAGCCAGTTATTAATTGTATTAAACATGATTAATTAAGCTGCTTAAGACTTTGCTTTCATTTTCATTCTTCTAGTGAGTGAGTGCAAATCATTATTGTGGTTGGTTTTGATGATAAAATGTCCAATGTATAGACAATGTCTGTGTTTTTACAGGTATCTCTATTTTCTATCATACTTAGAAAACTCATTGTTGTAAGTCAAACATTTGACATAAATGATTAGAATATTAAATTCTAAAAAGAATATATAGGTTAGTTATATTCAATATTTATATTAAAAATAAATTCTCCAAAAGGAACCATTTGGCATTATGATATATTACAGAAAATGTGCTTAATATTGGGAATCTAAAGTCATAAGAGTTATAAAAATTGTTTTAGCCTTATGTTTCATCCATTTTAATTGTTACATTCCATCTGTTTCAATTATAATCTCTGAATAGTGAACTCAGAATTCAAAGCTGTTATTGAGAAAGCTAATTTTGAATAAAGAGCCCAGTCTGGATTAAGATCACAAATCTGCCCTGCACTGACTTTGTGACTGTGGTTATGCCATTTAACTGTATGCCACAGTTTCCTCTGTTGTCTCACCTTGACACATAGTACGGGCTGTGTAAAGATTTCATAAATACATAAGAGTGATTTTGATAATATAGAAGAAATAAAATTGTTACAAACATTTATAATTAACAGATTTTAAAAAGTTGAGAAAAAATACATTTGAGAAAAATAAAAATTTAAAATCGTATCATATCTTCTGCATGTGGACCTGAGCATAGTTATCGTGGCAACATATAATTGATATCAAGACAGAAGGATCACCAAAAATATGTCACATATTAGAAACCTTCTAGCTCTTTTCTCATTTGTTAAGTAGGAATAATATATGCTCCACTTAATAATGATATTTTATTGATGATGCAGTTTATGTAGTTTCTCACTGACCTAGTAAAACAGCTTATTATTCAGCAGAAGAGAAATTTAAAAAGAGAGTTTGGGTCATGAGTTATTTTTTTCAATGTAGCACTGCCTTAATGGCATATTTGAGCATTAGTCCTGACTGAAAGTATGTGTTAGAGTCTGTGAACAAGTCTGGATGGCGCCTGGCATTTTGCCAGAGGGAGTGGTTTTGTGAAGTAACACCAGCGAGCCATTAAGTGTGGAGATTCCTTATTGGTTGACTGCTGTATCTAGTTTATGTTAATTAATATAAGCTGTGTGGAATGTATAAATACCTCTGTTGTCCTACAATAAATGGCTTACACTCCTGCTGTATCAATCTACACAAGTTGCTCGTCACCCCCCAGTTATTCTGCCAAAGTCTGCTTAGCACATCTGGGCATATCTGGGGTTGTGCTACAGAGAGAAAACCCAGACTGGATACACTGGAAATACTGGAGTGTGTTTTGGATAATGCCCCATTTGTTATAATCACCAGAGACTGTGGAGGGTAAGTAATTTTTCTGTTTGAATGGACAAGTAACAACTAGTTTTCTTAATAATATGGAGACCACTAAGCAACTTTAATTCTTTCCTTCACTATACCTTAACTGTAGTAATTAAAGACACTAACAATTTAACTTCTATTTTGTTAAGTATTCCATTTTTTTCTTCCTTATGTGATCTTGAGAATAATTGAGACAGCATTAAAGTTAACATGTTTTATTTATAACTCTTTTGTAGGAAGTTTTTTCATAGATATTCAGACAATTGGAGAGGAAATGAGGGAATTTTTATAAACCTTATTTTTGAAATTGAATTTAGTAGGTCCCTTGATGACAACTCAGGTGTCTATTACTTAATAGCCATTCTTGTAATCTTATACCTTTTTTTAACAATTTCATTTTGTACATGTATATTTGTTTGGTTATATGTTTTAAATTCTAGTTTCTATTATCAGATAGTAACTATCTATAATTGTGCCTCTACTATATGTTAATGTCTAATACAGTGCCTAGAAGAAGCTAAATAAATATTCGTAGAATGAATTCAAGAAAAATCAAATCCTCTGGAAGTATATCTGATGATTTGTGACTCAGACACACAAAGAATACAAGCAAAAGCTGGCTGGTATTTCATAAATTGAGACCAAGTCAATTATATTGGGTCTTCCAGGATATACACTGGATGCTAGATTACACAAAGTAAAACAAGTTATTATTATGTTCATTCTTACCTATGGACAATGGGACCAGTATAATTTTTAATAATAATTAATTCCTGTTAATAAGCAGGGCATTTTCCTAACTAGTATGTTGCTACAACATATATAAAAAGAAAATAATAGATAAAATATCTACGGTTATTTTTGCCTCAGGTTGCCTCTAGCTCCCTGTACAACCCATGGAAAACTTACAGCAATGGAAACATGCAAACTTCCCTTCTCAGTGTATTTTTTTCTCATCAGAAAAAAAAAGAATAAGAATAACTAATTCTGTGAAAAGAATCCATCTTAACAACTTTGGTTGAGTAAACACAGACCTTTTTTAGTATTATGACCAAGCTAAAGGTTTACTGAAAATAGAATAGCCTCCAAAGCACTAAATTGATAGGTTTAATAGTAATAAGAAAAAAATCCTACTCATATTAAATATGATATGAAACATCGATACTGATACATTGTTACTAACCAAATACTATGCAAAGATTACATTATGGTTAACTTTGTGCTGTCCATTCTATGGGTTTTGACAAATACATATAGAATAGTTTCTCTACCCTAACAATACCCCAAGTTCCATATCCTCTTTCTTCTTTGGTGCCTCCCAAACCACTGATTTTTTTCTTTTATTTTCTACATTGCTTTGCCTTTTCCAGAATATCTTAGAGTGGAATATACTTTGTCTTTCTCAAGTTAGTTTCCTTTACTTCACAATATGTATTTAAGGTTCCAACATGTTTCTCCATGGCTGATGACCCATTTCATTTTATCATTGAATTTCATGAATTTCATCCATTGCAACTATAAATAAGACTTCCATGAATATTCATGTGCATTTTTTGTGCACATAACTTTTCAGATTTGGTGGCTAAATACCAAGGACTATCATTGTTGGATCATATGATAAGAGGACACTTAGTTTTGTTATGAACTGCAAACTCTTCCAAAGTAGCAGTTCATTTTTGTAATCCTACCAACAATGAATGAGAATTTCTGTTGTTCCACAACTTTGCCATATCGGTGTTGCCAGTATTTTACATTTTATTCATTCTACTGGGGATGTAGTGCTGGCTTTGAATTTTTAAAAATGTTTAGCTCTCTAATGATGTAGCATGAAACATTTTTCACATGTTTATATATTTATGTATAGATAGATATCATATATATACATATATATCTGTATCTCTGTGTGTATATATAATATATTATATATACGTATATACATATATATGATATATATATATATATTATATATTATATATATATATATAATCATCTTTGGCAAGGTATCAGTTTAAATCTTTTTTGTTCATTTATTTATTTTTTCTTGTTGAATTTTAAGAGTTACTTTAAAAAGCATTGGGCAGCAGTTCTTTATTAGATGTGATGTTAGGAGACTCTAAGTCTTATTTAAACTACATTATTCTACTAGGAAGTCATATTCTTAGATTTAGCACACAATTTTACATTACTACTTTGTGGACTGTGGTTCTGATGACATCCTAATTTTTGGAGCCTTTATAGAGCTAGACTTGTTTGGTAAGCATCTGCTGTGATTTGAATTCTCCTGTCTACCCTGAGTCTTAGGATAACTTTTAGTTGGGGTAGAAGGGTCTATGGTTCCATAAGAAGAGGCGTTTCATGGGCCATGACCTCACCTTTCTTGGCATTCCAATGGCTACAGAGTATCTCTCTGGGTGGAGTCTTCATTAGCCAAAGAGGTTCCTGGCAAGAGGCTACTTGTGGATCCTTGCAGCTAATGACCCTTGTTATCATGTCTCTGTGGGGAGGAGGCATGAGAATTTTCCCCTTTGTTTACTGCATATACTTATAGTGAAATTTTACTCATAGATCCTCATTGCTAATATTATTCATGGGAGTCCATTTCATCCAGGGGAGGAGTGAGCCCACCTTACTTATTCTATCCTTGTTACTGAATTAAAGGCTGGTAAATGCTAGGTATGGGTTGTCTTGTTCTGTTAGATGGTTACTCATAAAAGTACTGCTTTGTTTTTACTCAACTTCTCAGATATTTACTTAATTGGTTTACCTTCTCACCATCTTTTGGTGTTCTGCAAAGATAAAATATAATATTTAGCTAGGAGAAGAAGCAGAGAGATGAGTATAAACTCTTAAAATAATCAGATGATGACTTTCTGCCTTAGGAAAAAAATATATAGAACTTTACTTTCTTTGCTACATAAACTTTGTATTACTGCTCAGATATTGAAAGGCAAAATAAGTGATGTTAGATAACTTGGTTTACTGAGACTCAGATCATCATAAAATAGTAATAGATGTGTTTAAAATCAGAACATTAGAAAATCAACGTTGATATTTGTTTCTAACTGTAGTTTTTGTATGCCCATTTGAAATTGAAAATATACTCAAGTGTCTGTTGAGGTTGTGTAACCCAGGGACATGTTATTTTCTAGTGTCACTTGGTTGAATAATTGTATACTACAGGAAAAAAATTTGCTCTGATTCAAATGTGTTTTAGAAAAACATTTTAATAAAGACATAAATGTCACTAGGAATTACTGTTGTGTTTTTTAGCGATTTGTCTAGTAACTGTATGATAAAGTTAAAAATGATAGCTGTTTACTTTAAACTACAAAGATATATCAAGGATTAATCATAATTACCAACAACTCAGCATCCCATTTCATTCTTTCAGAACTGTGGACACAACATATATATTTTTCCCCTGGCAACATCAAGTAGTATTTTAGATAAATATAATTTCTTCATTAGCTTTTTAATTACTGCATTCTTTTTGTACATTAATTGCTTTATCTTGTTCTATTGATCCTCCTAATGTATGGAGAGGAAATATATGAGTAGAAAGCAAAAAAGTTTCTAAAATTTTGTACAACTCATAAAACTAACAACTTTTATTTTACAGAAAAAATAAAGTTCCTGAGATTAAAAAAAAAAAAAAGAGTTCCTGAGATTTAAATATATAAAGGACAGATAAAAGATTCCTATCTTTTCTCACGTGTAGCCTCTTTAGAAATAGAATTATATTGGAATATAAATATATATAAACAATAATGTTAACATTTTGTATCTAATGGAAGTATATTGTATTATAGAAATAAAAGTAGACATTTTATTCTCTTTACAAACTCTGAAACTTTTTTAGAATGACTTTCAAATATGTCAGCTGGCCCTGTCTGCCATGGCTACACTTATGGCATGTTACACTATTTCATAATGTATTGTAAGAGTTTCATTCTATTAATCAAAATTTTAAAAGTTCAATAATATTTTTGACAGTGGATACAGTGTCAAATCTATCTCAGTTTTGTCACAATGGCCAACTGAGAAATAACTGGTGTTCTTCTTCATTGATTGTCTTCACTGTGGTGTGCTGGTACTTTGCAATATTTTCAATAAGTAAGCCTGAAGGGACTGTAAAATATGAAACACACATAAATAGAAAGGGATTCTAAGGATATTTATGAGGGAGAACTACGTTCATCCATCAGTTTCTGCAATTAATATGATATTACAAAATATTTACACTGGACAAGATTGATAAATTTTTTAAAAATATGATGGCTAGCTAATCTTGATTGTCATTCATTTGTCTGCATTAAAAGATACCTACAAAATTGGTAAAGGACACACCAGGTGTGTCTGAGTGTTTTTCCAGAGAAGATTGGAATGGGATTTAGTGAATTGGATGGGAAAGATGCATCCTGAACTTGGGCAGCGGCATTTAATAGATGGAGGCCCAGATGGAACAAAATGGGGAAAGCTTGTGCACGGACATGATGGACCTTTATTTTTCTGGTATTTTCTGCTTCTAGTGTCACCCATGGATGTCAGACTTCAGATTCTTCAGCCTTTGTAAACTTGCATCCATGACTCTTCAGGGGTGTTATGGAGCTGCATCACTGGTTCCTCTTACTTTGAGGAATTCAGTTTTCTGGTCTGAGAAGCTACTGATTTTCCCATATCTCTGGGTGCACAGGACCATTGTAAGACCATTTAGCCTCCCATCATATATGCAAATTTGTTAAACCCTCAAGAATGTTTGTACATATATGTGTGTGTGTGTATGTATGTATATATACACACACATAAGTAGAATTTATATATATATATATATATATACACACACAAATATATATATATATATATATACACACACACAAATATATATATATATATAAATAATTGAATAATTGTATATATATATATATATATATATATATATATATATATATATATATATATATAAATAATTGAATAATTGTATACCACAGGGAGAAAATTTGCTCTGATTCAAATGTGTTTTGGAAAAACATTTTAATAAAGGCATGAATGTCACTAGGATTTACTGTTGTGTTTTTTAGTGATTTGTCTAGTAACTGTATGATAAAGTGAAGAATGATAGCTGTTTACCTTTAAACTACAAAGATATACCAAGGATTAATCATAATCACCAACAACTCAAAATGCCATTTCATTCTTTCAGAACTGTGGACACACACATATATATTTTCCCCTAGGGGAAAATATATATATTATATAAATTCTATTTTTCTGGAAAACTATGAAATAAGAACTAAATGAAGAAATATTTTGTGTATAAGATAGATTCAGTATTGTCAACATGTCCACTCTTCTCATTTTGATGTATAGGGTGTATGAAATCTCAATCATAATCTCATTATTTTGTGGATACTGATAATGTAACTCTAAATTTTATGTTGAAGGTCAAAGATCCAGAACTGTCAACACAATATTTAAAAAGAACAAAACTGAAAGACTAATACTGCCCAATTTCAGGACTTTCAATAAAGCTACAGTAATCAAAACAGTATGGTATTGGGACACCCCCCTACACACTCCGTGTGTGTGTGTGTGTGTGTGTGTGTGTGTGTGTGTGTGCATATGTGTGTGTTTGTGTGCAGTGAAAGAAAGAAAAAAACATTAAGGAAACTTAAATGCATATGTCTAAGTGAAAGATGCTGATCTGAGAAGGATAGTCACTACATGGTTCCAATTATATGATATCTTTATGGAAAAGTCAAATCTGTATAAACAATAAAGAGCAATAATTTTATTCATAATTCAGTAGGGGAAGAAGTGATGAACAAGCAGAAAACAGAACTTTTGCTGCAGTTAAAGCACTCAGTAGGGATGTTGACAATAAGACAGGCTGTGTAGGCACAGGGAACATATGGGACATTTTTGTGCCTTTTGCTCAAATCTTTTGTAAACTGCCCTAAAACTAGTGTTGTTGTTGTTGTTTTATAGGATTATACATGGGGCAATTGTTGAGAATTCAAATTTTAGCAATGCAACTGGATAATTTCTAAGAAATTCAGTTAGGAGAACATTGTCACAATCTTGCCAAACACTTGAATCTGGGAATATAGATCCATGCTAACATCTTCAGCCATTATTCTATGTTTTTTTAAAAAAATGATTAATAACCACACTAGCAATATTCTCACCAAAGGGAGAAGTATAATAGTGAAAATAAGAAGTAATATTTATGAATGGAAAGGATGAGAAAGGATTTCTATTCTAATTCAACAAAAGGTTGATCTCACCTTAGAGGTTTCATCC
Organism: Callospermophilus lateralis; assembly: GCF_048772815.1. Classification (NCBI taxonomy): domain Eukaryota; kingdom Metazoa; phylum Chordata; class Mammalia; order Rodentia; family Sciuridae; genus Callospermophilus; species Callospermophilus lateralis. The sequence goes on along the minus strand of NW_027514663.1, from coordinate 2,954,871 downwards.
TTTTAGAAAGAGTTCAATCAATTGATCTCTTTTCACTCCAGTTATCTTTTCCTAGGAATATGAGCAAAAAAAGTGATGTAATTTATCATTGATAAATGATACCTTTAGTTCAGTGACTCTGAAGGGACATGCCACTTAGTACAGCTTCTTTGGGGCTAAAGCTAAAATTAAAGGTTTTCATATTTTCTTGCCTGTATTTAGGAAGATGGGGTTTTGTGAGCTTTAATTGTACAATACATTTATATACTGTAAACTTGGCTGTTAGCTAAGGCAATATTATTGTTAGGGGCAAAAATCAGAGAAATATCACAGTAAGAATACAAACAGCAATAGCAATAACAGCAGTTGATCTTTACTGAATGAAATATAGTTAAAATAATCCTCTAAGAGCCAAGAAGCATTAGAATCAATCTATGTGATCTCACTGCCTATATTACTAAACATTTGGAGATTTTAAATGCAGTATATTATGTTTATCAACTAAAGTCTGAAGAAGAGTGTTACTTATTGATAACCACTGTTATACCCTAAGAGAAAGACATGTGGAAATGTAGGAGATGATGTTATGTATCAAGTTGACATAGCCAAGACAGGCAGAGACTTCTCAAAATACCCCCTTGTGTTTACATTTATTTCAAGGACAGTTAATGTCCTTTCTCAGAATGTAGACCCACCAAATTAGTGAGAAAAAAAGATCCCTATTATTGATAAAGCAGAGAAAAACTGAAACAAATAGCTTTTGATGATTTACTTTTTCCTTATTCATTACACCAATATAAATTTCATCTATATGCATATGCATCTAATGAATATTTTCCTACTAGTTTATTATTTTTTAATGTTCAAATATTTAAAATTATAATAAGCCAGATATATTAGAAGATTATCAGTATTTCAATTACAAAATGTTTTTGTCTTCTTTAAAAAAAAATCATCATAAATGGGCAAGAGAAAATTCATTTAAATTTTCATGAAGATCCAAAATGAACTGTATTTAGGTCATAGACACAAATGTACATTCACACCCACTTGCATTTAGTGTTTTTCCAAAACTTTTATCTACACCTGGAATTGATACCAGGAAAAAAAATGTCCCTCAAATACTTATATAAGTTAAGCCTCAAAGTGCTTTTAGTTTCAAACCTCATCAAAATAGTCATCCAAGTAAAGCAATTCTCCTGAATCCTTTCCAATATTTATAAAACTCAGTGATCCCTAATATATTGATGGCAACATTAGAAGTGCTTTGAGTTTTCTACTTATGTTCACTATCAGGAAATTCATTCCACTAATATAGTGTGAATTAACTGGTAACTGTCATTGTCTGGAGATCCATGTTTTGCCTCATGATTTGAAGAATCAACAGTAGTGTGAAGTGAATAGAGAGGAAGATGCCCTGTTGTGAAGCGTGGAGCTAGATTCCAGAATAATCACATTGTTGACAATGGCACTACACATTGTAAAAAGATAACACAGAGATGCTACACAATGACTTATTTTACACATTCAATAACTTAGATAAAATGAGCAACTTCTTTGGAAAACACAAATTTCACTTAAAACTGATAACCAGAATAGCCTTGAGATTTGCAATTACAGGCCTGTCAAAAACACTAAGGTCTGACTAATTCACTTGTAATTTTCACAATTAGTTAAGAAAAAAAATACAAGTCATTATACAAATTCTAAAAAATATTCTTTCAGACATGAGTAAATAGTGCTGCCTCATTCTATTTGTTACTCTGACATCAAAAATTAAATTATTACAAAGAAAAAAAAGTACAAATACCTCTCAAGACCATAAATTCAAAATCTTTAATATAATTTAGCAGCTGAACTATAAGATATATAAAGTTATATTTCATACCGAAGTGCGACTTATAAAAAGGAGTCAAAGTTGATTTAATATTAGAAAAATCAATGTAATGATTATATTAGCAGACTACATAAGAAACAATGGTCCTTTCAATAAATATCTGACAAAATACAACTTCTATTTCTGATCAAAATTCATGAAATAGATAAGAAAAAGTAGGACCAGAATAAACTTTGATAAACATTATAAAGTACATCAACAAAAACTATAGTCAAATAATAAAATCTTTTTAAAAAGTATTTAAGCTTATTATTGGTAACACTGGGTCTAGTCAGATCATTCATTCTAACATAAATTAAAATATAAAGGCATAACTCCATAAAAATATTTGAAATCAAGAGAAGCTGGATTTTCATTGTGTTGAAATGTTTTATGTTAGAATATCTCTTTGAACATTTTGGATTCCAAGTAAAAGAATATGGTTTCAGAAATATTTTTGATGTTCTTAATGCAATGAAAAAATAGTTCATCTAATGTTGCAAAATTAGAATATCTGAAAGTGATAAACTAGTTGTGATTTTAAAAAAAATTTGGGGGGGCTGGGGTTCTGGCTCTGTGTAGAGTGCTCACTGAGCATTCATGAGGCACTGGGTTTGATCCTCAGCACCAAACAAAAATTAAAAATAAAGTTATTGTGTCCACCTAAAGCTAAAAAATAAATATATAAAACATTAAATAAAAATTATTGTTGATATCATTAAGTATAAGAGTTTACAATATTGCCTACTATATCCCTACTTTTTCAAATTTTTGTTTGAAAATTAAGTGAATCATTGCAGAAATTCTCTGGTATAGATACACTTTTCCTTTTACCAGTGGGAAAGTATTAAAGTTAATAATCTCCCCCAGAAGTTACAGCTAAATTAGTAAAGACAAAAATGAACACATTTCTCCTGACTCCAAGATTCATGATAGTACATATTTTATTGAACACTGATATTATTATGCTAATTTTTTTAAAAAATCAAATTCATTTATTGAATTCAATAACAACAATATTGTTTAAAAATTAAGCAAACCATTATTAAAATTGACAACAATCATTTAGAAATGATTGCCATTGACAGAGATTTTAAGCTTCCCATTCATGATGAGATAATACCTCTTATAATCCATCAAGATATACAGATTTGTCACTGTTGTGAAAATTACTAGAAATGAATATGTCTGGACATTAAAATCATGACATCATCTACATGTCACCTTATAGTGTATTAAGCACTAGAAATGAATGCTAAGATAATAAAATAGAATTTCTATTCAGTAATAATATTTTCTTAGTGAACCAATAGACTTTACCTAATGATTAAGGGAAAAGAGTCAGTTTCTAAGTCACCCTCATTCCCAAATCTCTACCTGGGTAGTTTCCTTGAGTATCTATTTCTCAAAGAAGCATATGGCAACACTGTTGCATGCATGGGTCAGTGCCAGATACATTAGGTACAGGAGAGTCTCTCTAGCTACAGCTGTGCCATAATGGAGTGGGGCACACACATCCCCTGAAACATGCTTCTCTGCAGCTAATGTTGTGAAGAAATAGCACTAGGCACTCATACAGCTCCTGGGGGAATCTCTATTTAGAAGTGCCACTTTTCAGGGAAGATTAATTTGTCAGTTTGCTCATATATTTCAATGGTATGTTTCTCTTCACTACCTAAAAATTTTATTTCTTTTTAGCACAATATAGAAATTCAGTGCTAAATAATATGACAGAATACCTTTGATGGTAGGGTACCATATCCAGAAATAGCAGTATCCTTTCAATAATATATAGAAAGCATATATCTAGATATCTGAAAACATTTTTTGACTGATTTTTACATTAGGTTCTGTTAGCTCTTTGAGATATCTCTGTATAAATTTAAAAAGTAAACAAATAATGAGTGATATAGAAATCTAATTGGAGAATATGTATGTATCTTAGATTTATGCTACCATAATCATTTATTATCACAATGACAGTGCAATAAAGTTATGACTCAATGTCATTCCCTAAAACAATTACCAATTACATATCTTTGAGAAGATGTGATTTTAAAGTAAAAATGCATTTCTTTTCTTGTTTTTAGAATGTAACTCTGATTAGGTTGTGCTGATTCCTCCTCATACATTCAGATTTTTAAAAAATAAAACAAAAATCCATACTAGCAATGCTTGTTTTATTATTATTAGCCAATATAATTGTACAGAATAATGTTCAGCTTCAGCAGATTCTTACTCACATCCCCAAGGTAATTAATTTCTTTGAAATATTCCCTTACAATCACTTGAATTATTAATATTTTTACAATCTCTGAATTTAATAAGTAAATCTTATCATCTTCAATTGGAAATTATCTTATATGTCTGATCCAGTCTCCCTTCATTTCACAGAATAAATTGAGATCTAATAATTTTTTTTTTACCCAAGAGGAAGATTCTTAGTCCATACATGAGTGTATCTATATTATCTACTACCTATCTCTTCTTCCATCTAATTGTCTATCTTCATTTTCTTCTTCTTCATCATCATCATCATCATCATCATCATCATCCATGCTATTATTTTAAAATAAAATGCTGCTGAACTGCCATCCTGGAATATAAGCATTTTGTCAGATTTTAACAATTTTTTTCTAATTACTATTTCACATTATTGCTGAAAGAATTATAATTGTTTCCTCAGTTTTATTGCAGACCTCATTAAGGAAATGTTGGCTCAATATTTCTTATTACATCTATAATGCCAAGGGAAGAAATTAGCAGGGTTTTGTCAGACACTTCTGACCTTTGAACACATTTTAGATTTTCTGTATTGCTCAGGGAAGTGTCCAAGAACAAGATATGGAAGAGAGTGATTCTTCAGCAATATCACTGTCTTGTGGAATGTCCTTTTAATGTCTCTTTGTGTTTACCTGATATGCCTACAAAGTTTAAAGTAGTTACTTGGCTGAGACTTGCTGTAGAATACCATTTGGCAAAAAAAGAAAACAAAAAACAAACAACAAACAACAAAAAAAACCCTTTCTATTCAATTCAGTTCTTCCTCACATTGATCCTTCAATATACATGTGTGTGTGGAGAGGGGGGGGATGTGGGTGTCTTCCTATCAAATAGTTTTCACCATCACTGAATTTGAAATATCTCTGACTTTTGGCAACTCAATCATTTATGTTGATCTACTAAGGTTGTTTTAAAAGCCTAGGTAATGATAATATTATTTTAGCATCTATAAAAACAAAACTCTACTGAGGTAAAATATATAAAATGTACTATAACTTTCATGTCTTTACTACTTATCTCAGTAGAAAAATTTACAGCTTACTCCTTTTATTTAGGGAAGCACAGTTCTTATTTTTTCTGCTATGGCAAGGACCAAGTGGACCATCAGCTTTACCCCAGAATGAATCACAGTGTCCTACTGAGTATGTTGATGAGTCAAACAAAAAGTGGTAGTAAAATCCAGGCATCCCACTGAGACTAGTGTAACAAGGATTTTGCTTTTGCTTTCTTATCTGTATGATATAATTCTGTGTGAGACAAATTTGCTTATCCATATGAAATATCCATATGAGATAAATCTTGATGAGATGACCTCCTTGCCAGCAAAATGTTTCCCTTTTTCAGTTTTATTTATTTTGCTGTGTGGTGGAAACAGGATGCCAAACTTCCACTGATGTCCTTTTTGGATGACTGCATTCTCATCATGGTTTTGAGTCCGCTGTACATATATGTGCTCACTTGTTCCCATCCACTGCAAGTGATTTTTTTTTGGGGGGGGGGGGATGGGGAAGGGATTTTTTTTTTCAATAGTGGAGTATTAGAATCTGCTGAAATTGTGCTTAGTTCAATTCACTTTTTAAGCAACAAGATATATTAGGTAAGCAATGTATACACTTTGGAATACCCCATAATTAAATAATTTCATTAAATAATTTCAACTGCTAAAAGTTAAGGAAGCCATTGTTTCAATTAAACTCTTGCACTACACTGTGAAAGACTGGACTAAATATAAAAATGGAGTCACTTATGCTTAAGTTCCACATCACCAAGTTTATATTAAGCTGTTTGATCATTTGAGAAATCAGGATTAGAGAGATTCTCAGTTTAGTTCAGTTTCAGTTGACATCCATTTTAATCCTAATGAAAAAAGTAAGCTGAAATGACCTGGTGTTTGCAAATCAGTTATTTTCTTATTGTTAACTGCCTTATGATAAAAGCAACTTTGAAACAACAGATTCACTTTTCACTTTTGTTTCTACTGTCTTCAGTCTTTCTCTATGAAACCAACCTCCTCTGCTCAACCTGTTCTATACAGTAAGTGCTACCTGACTCTAGTATCAAAAATAAAACCAATTAAAATTGTTAAGCTAAATTGTTGTAACTTTGTCCCTTTGACACATCAAACTCTCATTTATGTAGGTCACCTTCATTCTCAAATTTAAGAGGAAATTAAAATCCTAGAATATGAAGATTCACCTGTCAGAATTTCAGTTAATTGCCTGAAGTTATGAAATGAACTTTACTTATTTTATATCCTTACAAAATTATCTTTTAGCCCTTCATTGCAAGTTGTGAGATTATCTCAAGTCAAAGAATGAGATGTTCGATAATTGTTTTAATGTTATTTGCAATATTTCATATTGCTTCCAATTGTTTCACATATATTCCCAATAATCTCTCTCCCCTACCTCTGCCACTTCATCAAGTCAGGACATATGTGTCCTCATGGTACATACAAGAAGGTCCATTATAACACATGGACCCTGACCTGAAAAGCAAAGTTTTTTTTTGTTTTGTTTTTTTTTCTTGGTACTGGGGATTGAAACCAGGGGCACTTAACTACTGAGCCACATCCACAGCCCTTTTTTGTATTCTATTTAGAGACAGGGTCTCAATTGTTTAGGGCCTCACTAAGTTACTGAAGTTGGCTTTGAACTCACCATCTCAGCTTCCATTGCCACTGGGCACGGGGCACCACACCCAGAATTATACATTATTTTTCTTTTCAGAAATATCCAGTAAATTTTCACATAGTGGATATGATAGGATTGTGAATTAGTCTAGCTCAAACTGTTTTCCTTTTGTCTTCTCATTTCTGAATAAGGTGTCATGTGGGCTGTTGGTACCCTGCCCTTCCACACCATATGTTAAAGCTTAAATCCCTAGTATGATTATATTCGAGGCCAAGGATTTGGGGAGAAAATTATCTAATCTTAATTTGATAAAATCACAAGAGTTGAGCCCTCAGGATGATTATCTTTTTGTGAAGAGAAGAAGAGCACAGTGCTCTTTCTATGCTACAGGAGGATCCAAATAGAAGGGGCAATCTGTCACCCAGAAAGAGAGCCTTTACTTGATGCTCAATCTGCTGGCACCTTGATCTTGCCCTTCCAGTTTCTACAGTAGAAAGAAATATTTGTTCCTTAAAACCATTCATTTTATGATATCTTATTTTAGCAAGCCAAACTAAAATACTTTGCATTTGGTATATAATAGGGGGGTTCAATAAATATTTGTTCAGTAAACCTTAACACATCTAATTGGTGGGTTGTTTTTAAAGTGAATCATGTATAGTAGAGGAGTAAATTTTATCTCCAAGCAGATACTAAAACTTTGCCCCCCAGGTGAATGAAATTTGATAATAAGTTCTAATGAAGCAAAAAAAATCAAAAGGATTTTCATTTAAAATGAATATGGAAAAAAGAAACAATACTTACTAGGGAAATTGAAATTGTCTATCATTTTCTTCTGATTTATATTTTAAATTGTTTTAACTTTAAAATACTTTGAAGTTAATTCATTTCCCTGCTTAATATAATTGAACAATGAATTTTTTATTTCTAATATAGCTATAATACTATTCTGTAAAAGTATGCTTTGACTATCAAGTGATTCTTGAGATGTAAAAGCAATATTTTGTTCTTTTTATGTTAGCTTTCTTAATATACTTGAACCATATGCATTTATGTGAAAGGTCATACAAATTTGTCATTATTAACAAAATAATTATTTTATGCTTTTAATTATATAATCTAATGTTTAGTAGTAATCCTGTAGAATTCATGCAAAACAAAGAACAAACACTCACATATATGCATAGATGTATACATATATGAAACATAAATATAATAAAATTTAAAATTGAGATGATGTTAGGTTAATTATAACCTAATATACAATTGAAGAATTTCAGAAAGCTAATTATAATAGTACAATTTTGAAATATTGAAAGAAAAACTATTATCAAGCTGGAATATTAATTATGTTCAATGAAAATGTCAGTCAAAAAAATATCAGAATAAAGACTTCTGACATATAGACAAAGACACTATAAGAGATGTGAAAGTATTTCTTTGACAAGTACTACAGGAATAGAAATCTATATGAAGGAACAAAAAGCATAAGTAAACATATTTATATGAGTAAATATCTAATATTTTCTTTTTTAAAAAAATAACAAAAAGCATATTTGACAGTTCATTTACAATTGTATGCATGTAGTTTAATTTCACCTTTATTTTTCTTTCCTTAATGTAGTAGCTAGAACCTCTGTTTCAGTGTTGAACACAGTGATGGGACTGAAAATACTAATTATGTTCGTGGTTTTAGATGAAATATTTTCAAATAATTACCAGATATAGTTTTTATATTCTTTATGAGGTTTATCAAGTTTCATGCTATTCCTTGCTTTTGTGTGTGTGTGTTTTAAAGATTTGGGCCAGAAAAAGAAGTTTGATGTTGTCAAATATATCATTGAAATGATCATATAATTTCATATTTAGTATGTTAATGTACTCATTAAATTGATTTTCTTATGTTAAACCAACTTTGATTTCCTAAGATTAATCTCACTTTACCATGAAATACTGTAATTAAATATGCATTGTTGTCTAATTGTTAAAACATTTCATATCCTTTTTTTTTTTTTGCCTTTGCCAAGACTTTGTTTTTGGTATCAGAATAACAAGTAATAGGAAGTGTGAGTATTCCCATCCTTTCACACTCTAGAAGAATATATTTAGACTTTGTATTATTATCCTATTTTTTCTTAACTATTTGATTGAATTTGTAAATGAAGTTATTAGTCCTTAGACATTTTCGGAAAAGTTTATAACTTCAAACACACAGACCATTCTGGTTACAACTTTTTTTTTTGAGTGGACTTGAAAGTTTCTGTTCTGTAAATCAGCTGTCCTTTTTATCTAGCTTGCGTTTTTTGCTCACCTTTTTGTCTATTCTAGAATTTGTAGTCATGTCATCTCTCTTATCCCTAATATTGGTAATTTGGACAATCTTCTATTTGTCTTTTCTCCTCTGACATTCCCATGTACATATGTTAGTAGAGGATCCTGCTTTTCTCTTATTCTGGCATGAATGTTAAACAGTCATGCAGGAACATGCTATACAAAGACTGTCAGATTCTGCATTCTGGATAGTGTTTTCGTAGCTTTTATTACACAAAGTACTTGAATTATTAAATGGATACCTTCTAAACAAAAGACAGGAAAGAGTGGCAATCTCATCCAATGTTTAAGAAGTACACTGCCATATAAGAAACAGATCTATGTTGGTGAGGCTTACAAATGATACTAGTTTATTAAAACTAGTTTTAATAAAAGACATAATTACCATTGTTGTATTTTACAGCCTGGCCATATTTCAAGAAATATTCTCTCTTTTGCTCCAATATAAGGAATGGGATCTGTCATGTTAGGGCTAGAAAAAATGGGTTATAATAAAGATGAGATATTGACTTGTGAAAAAGGAAAGACAATTCAACAAGGAATATTGGTAGGCCTTTATGTAAAATGAATTTTTGGACTGAAAGTATACCTTATACTTCCATCAAGTCCACAGACATCTATAACTTATAAAATTTTCCTCCTGTCTCCTTTATTAATTTATTGTTACTTGGGGAGGTAAGAGCACTTACAAGCTCTACCTTGTTAGCAGATTTTAAATACAGAGTACAATATTCCTATCTATAGATATTATGCTATAAAACATCTCTAGAATCAATTTGCCTTAAATAACTGATAATTTATTTATTATTCTTTGCCCTCCCTTTGACTTTTCTCTGACCTTTGACACCATTTCTTCACTCCTCTTCTCAGTCCCTGACAATAACCAATCTTCTTTTTACTCCTATGAATTTGACTATTTTAGAGTCCATAAATATGTGAGATTTTACAGTGTGCCTTTCTGAGACTGGCTTATTTTACCTAGCAAAATATCCTTCAGATCCATTCATGCTGTTGCAAATTACAGAAATTTTTTTTCTTTTCTTTTTTTTTTTTTTTTTTTGCAGTACAGTGGATGAACCCAATGCCTCACCCCTGTCAAGCAAGCACACCTCTGCTGAACCACAGTCCCAGCCTAATTCTTTTTTTCTTTCCAAAGGTGGAATAATATTACATTGTATGCATATATCATGTTTTATTTATCCATTATCTGTTGATGGATATAAACTGAGAGCTACAATAATCTGTGCTATGCAACAGTGTCTTTATAGCTTCCATTAGGCAAGGTACCTGAATTATTAAATGTACACCATTCTAAGCAAAACATTGTGGCATATCTTGGCTGTAATAAATAGACATGAGAATATGGGTGTCTTTGGAGATGCTAATTTCCATTGGATACATATTTAAAAGTGTGACTTCTAAATTATCTGATTTTTTTCTTACTCTTTGGAGAACTTTCACAATTTCACAGTGTTTTATATGATGACACTACCAATTTACAATCCCATAAATAGTGCACCAGGATTTACTTTTCTGTACATCCCAACACTTATATTTCTTTCTTTTAAAAATATTGGTCATTTAACCAGATGTGAGGAGATAACTCATTGTGATTTTTACTTTCACTTTCCTAATACTTGATGACTAATGATATTGGCCAGCTTTTCATATAATATGTTGAGCAGTTAATATGTTATTTGAGAAATGTTTATTCAGATATTTTGCTATTTCTTAATAGGCTTAATTGGGGCTTGTGTGGTTTTGCTATTAAATTGGAAGATATCTTTATATATTTTAGATATCAATCCTTTGTCAGATTTGTGATTATAAATATTTTCTTTTAGCCTATAGGTTGCCTTATCCATTTATTGATTATTTCCTTTGCTGTGCAGAAGCTTTTAAAATTTTAATTAATTTCAGTTTTTTTATTTTTTGTTTTCTTCCCTGTGCTTTTGGAATAAGATAGATCTATCTTCTCTTATATTATATTATATATTATAATGTATTACACTATCATCATTTCCACAGACATTTATAACTTACAAAATTTTCATATATATATAAATAATATAGTCATGAACAAAAACATTTTTCTAGAAGAAAACATGAGACAAAGCTCCAGATGATAAAAAACATTCTGGCCCAAGTATGGACTATTTTCTTCCAAAGACCTGAAATAAAATATTCTCTAAAATTCACCCACTATATGTAAATCTGTCCAGTTTCCCTGATATGACCCCCCCATGATAATTAAATTATCCTATTCCTCAATATTATTGCTACTAATGATTTTATTAAATTTAACTTGTATATAATGAGTTTTTCTACTGTGGAATTTTTTTAAGTGAAAGAATAAAATAGGGTCATGATCAAACTAAATGGTACTTGATAAATAATATAATGCTAGATAGAAACCATGAATAGGGCTATAAACTCTTCTGACACAGAAATGTTGACAGACAAACTTAGCATCCTGGGGCAAATATTGGAAACATTTAATTCAGCTGCAAACATTATGGAATCATAACACGGTACAGGACACAGCAGAAGGAGCAGATTATACAGGAATTGGTAAAGAGCTTGTAATTGGGTAGTGTGGAAGTTTTAACAACATATACCTTAAGATTTTGCACAGCCCTCACCTTTACATACCACACAAAAAATACCTATTCAACCACTACAGGATACATTTACTACTATAAAACTACAGGACTCTATCTACCTATTGGATATTGAGCATGGTACTATCCATGGTGAGATTTAAAGTTGACATAAAATGGTTCACCATATCTTAGAAGTGCTATAATTTGATATTCATAGACTGAAATGCTGAAGATCCAAATAACATAATTTTACTGAAGAATTAATGCTTTTTTTCTATAAAGATGTAATATCTGAAGCATGCTTGACATTCAAGGACATTTAAGTGACTTCAGCTCAAATGTTAATTCTGACATTGACCAACATAACAAATATCCACTTAGAAGGGCTTACTTCCAACATTTGAACAAACTAAAACCTGTTTTAAAAAATTAAGTATATTTCCACATATATTTTCCAGAATTTATCTTATGATGAAGTTTTAAATATGAATAATGGGCTTGGTGGACTGTGACTGTCACATATTGGAAACACTATTTGGAAAGATAATTTTTTTTTTGGCTCTGCTGTAAGCCATAAGAATTTTTATAAAAAATAAAATAAAACTTACACAATTGGTAGATATTGATAAAAATGATTGAATCATGCCTAGAAGACTGAATCAACACTTAGATTTTGTGCGTTTCAAATATTAACTGTACATTTGATATATTTGAAAATCTTAATGGGAAAATTTATGACAACTTAATAATAACTCTCAAATTGTGAAACATGTATAAAGTAAGGTCTGGAAACTAATCAAATATTTGTAAAGCTGTTTATAGAATGGAGAATTCTTATACATAGTTAATCAAGAATATCCTTTAACTACATATTACTGGTGGATGTTTTCAAAGCCTATTTACCTAAAACCAGTATTCTTTTAAATTTTTTATTTCATATTATCATAATATTCATCATTGCTTTATTATATATACTGATTTGGAATTGTTGAGTATATAGAACATTGAGAATGACTCAGAGAGAAATCAATAATACTGTGTAAATTTATGGAAAATCTGAAAATCCAGAATATCAATTTCAAAAGTAGCAATAAGTATGTGGAATTAATTTTAATCAAAACTTAGTGAGGAATTACTGAGAAATGTTGAAGAAAGTAAGAAATCCTATGTGTTAGGTATGCTATGAGGGGAAACCATAGCAGATACAAAAAAATATGCAGAAACCAAGACCAGAGTAAGCCTGATAATGATATATAAAAAACAAAACAAAAACAAAAACAACAACAACAAAAAACAGGACATCAGAATATCAGAATAAATTAATATAACAGCTAATACAAATTCAATGTGCTGCTTCCTAAAAGTACAATTATGTACAACAGTTGTAATTTTAATTTCATATCTAGAGAGTAGAAAAATCTAGCACTGTGGCCACTCATAACTACTGCATTTGTTATTAACTCAACTACTGCATTTGTTATTAACTCAACATATTAAATTGTCAAAGTTTTTTTCAGAGACATGACTATGTCTCTGAATTGGTGGCTCATGACATCTTAGATCTGTATTGACTCACAGATTGTGGCTAGAAGCATCTTCACTGTGAGGAAACATGCTGCACTCCTTTCCTTCAGCTCCTGGTGGTTTTCTGGCAATCTTTGGTGTTCCTTGGATTATAGATGAATCAACCTTATCTCTGCTTTCATGTCCACATGGTGTGCTGACTGTGTGCTTGTCTGTTTCTGTGTCCAAATCTCTCCTCTTTTTCAGGAGACCAGTTGTCTTTGAGGTATTTCCTCAAGACATAACTATTATAATTATCATTTTATTTAAAAAATTCTCCTGTTCAATTTATATTTTATTTATTATTTTTTATTTATTCATAATTTAATTTTTTAGTAGTACTTTACTTACCATTCATTAACAAGCATACTTGCTACATTTCAGAATAGTATAGCTTTACCTTTTTTTGTTCTTATTAAAGTGTTCCAATTTATTTCTCTTTTCTTGATTTTTTAAAGTTTCTTTTGATTAACAAATAAAAATAGTATATATTCACCATGTATAACATAATTTTGCACATGTTTACACAATGAAATGACTAAATCAGGATTTTAAACATATACATTTCCCTCATATTCTTAGAACTTTATTGATTTCTTTTTTCAGATTCTAAGATGTATTTTGCACATTTAAAAATCAAGCATTCCAATAATTAAAATCATTTGAACAACAACAAAGAAAAAATGGCACTCTGATGAAACTATATTCTGGGCTGCGAACACCTTGCACCATCTTGGATCTTCCTCTAGATTTCACTGTCTTCCCACCCTGCTTTTTCCTTTACCAACAGGCAAGTTCTTTTCCCTACCTGCCAGCCACTGGCAGACAGGAGAGGCAGGTGAGGGACATTCCTTGTCAGTATTGTTCAATTGTTTGATGTAAAAGTGGGCAGCACTCTCCTTTCAGCTTGATCCAGCCTCTTTGCATCTTACAAAGTCAAACAGCTAAAAGAAGTCAAATAAGAGGGCAGTGCTTATGGAATGTACAGAGTACGTTGGTGCCACATGCCTCATTATGATTCACCTACCTACTTGCTTCTCTTGTTCAAGCAGAAGGCAGAGAATTTTTCTCTTGCATTTCTGTCTTCTTCAATTTCCAGTCATCAATTTCCAGCCATATCACGTTTGTCAGGGGTAGTGGAGAGAAAGAAGAGTTATATGCATGGGTCAGCGAGGTCTGGTCTTTATGTGGTCATTGCTCAGTCCCAATATTTTGTTAACTCTTGTCACAGTGATGTACAATAGAGCTCTTGAAATTCTTATTCTTTGGACAACATCAGGGAACACAAAAGTGAAGATAGCTCTTCAAAATAATAATTTCATGTCTATTGATTTCATGTCTGTTTCATGTCTATATACCCAGTTAGTGGCATTGCTAGAATATATAGTAGTTCTATTTTCTTTCTTTATATTTATGTATTTTTTTATTTCTTAAGAAAACTTCATGCCATTTTACATATTGGCAATACTAATTTATATTCCCACTAGAAGTACACAAGGGATTTATTTTCTCTACAAACATATATATTTGACTATTTAATTATGAATAATGAGCTTGGTGGACTATGACTGTCTTATCGTCCAACAAAGCAGTCACTTTTGATAATGATCATTATAGTAAATATGAGGGTGCCCTCTCATTGTGCTTATACTTTTCATTCTCCTGATAATTATTGTTGTTAAACATTTTTTTATATACCTATTGGACATTTTTACATCTTGTTTTAGACATGTCCATTTAGATATTTTCTCCATTTTCTAATCGGGATTTCTTACTATTAACTTTGAGTTTTCTAAATGTTTTCTATATACCTCTATGAAATTTGTGGTGTGTAAATAGGTTCTCTCATTCCATAGGTTGTCTCTTTGCTCCTATGATAATCTCCTTGACAGTGTGGAAACTTGATAGTGGAGTAGTTGGATGTAAGCTCCTTAATCTTGCTTTTGCTCTTGTTGCTCATGGATTTGAGGTCAAAGCCCCCCAAAACTTACACCAATGGCATAGAACTTTTCCCAATAGTTTAACAGTTTCAGTTCTTACATTTAAGTCTTGGATGCATTTTGAGTAGATTTTCATATATGATATGAGGGTTGAACCTCATTCTTTGGCATGTGGACATCTACTTTTCTCAGTATCATTTATTGAAGAAACTTTCTCTTCTCCACTATGGGTTCTTTGCATATTTTTTTAAAAAAATTGTTGACTGGAAATGTGTGGATTTGTTCCTGGGCTCTATATACAGTGCCGTCCATCTTTGTATCTGTTTTTATATTAGTATCATAGTTTACTTGGTTTCTTTACATTTGATTATTTTCTGTATATTTTCAGAGGCTTTTCACTTTAATGTATTCAAGGTATTTCTATGGGTACATGTTCATTGAATGTGGTAACTGAAGAAGTGGAAATTGCTGAAATTTATTATTTCTCCAGAAGATAGTAGTCTTCTCTTTGAAAATGTAGTATTTGCTTAGTATAAAACTTTGTTTAAGTTTTAAGAAAATTGTTTAAAAAATGGTTGGAAGCAATGCCTTTAGCATTTATTTTGAGTTCCCAAAATTAAGTAATTTATCATCTTCCTGAAGCCTGTATTACCATTGACCACTTAGTACACAAATTTATTTTTAAATGTTGCCTCAGTAAACTCAGTAATACTCATGAATGTGAAAACAAAGTTAAGCATTATAATACAATGAAGATCAATAGCATATTATCATTTCTGGGAAAATGGCTCTGCTAAGAAAAAAGCTTTCCAGAAATTAGTGTGTAATACATATTTAACATGGAAATATTTTCCCAATATTTCATGGTCACTGATGTTGAATTGTCAGAAGAAATCAGCATGCTATGACTCAACAATGACTTGAACAAAATAATCATTAAAAACTCAGGTGCATGATGACACTACTTTGAAATGTTGCTCAATAAAAATTTATTTTCTTTTCTTAGAAACACAAAACATACACACAGTGATTTCTTTCACCAGCTAGAGAGTGCTACAGTTCCTGTTAGAATTAATCTGTAATTTATTCTGTTCCGTTACAACTTTCCAAACAACAAATTATTTTAATAGCCACCACTAATGATAGTATTTAGATGGCTTTAAGGGATTAAAAACTACTGCATTTGTTATTTACTCAACATATTAAATTGTCAAAGTTTTTTTCATTTTTGTTTCAAATAATCTTAAATTTATCTAGTGGAAATACCTTCAAATTATCTTGTGGATATTTATTTCAGATACTTATATTCTTTTTTTCTGTTCTACCAGAATATATGTGCTAGTGACTTACAATCAATTATTTCTTCAAATAACCCTAGTTTCCTTTAGTGAAACTAAGATTTATAGGTTAGGTGGGACTATTACTACTAAACTTTATCAATTTTAGTGTAGTTATATAAAGATATAGTTAGAGATGTAGATATTGCTCTGGATTTGGATGTGAATATGGATATATACTTACTGATATATATATATATATATATATATATATATATATATATATATATATATATATATATAAAATATGTATTTAGAATATTGGTTGTACATAAAGAATTTACTATTTTTCAATATATATATAGGACTCCATTTTGTGGATTTAACAGTGAATTAAATCATCTCTTACTGACAAGCATAAATATCTAATTTATTAATATAAAAATACCATAGAGATTAGTCTTGGGCATTCATTGATTTGTATTTGTTCAGAAACACTATATATATTTTTTAAATGAGAAGATGGTCTATTTATGTTTATAGTCATATATATTATTTATACTTCAAGGAATGGTATATGTATATGTTGTTATCTCATAAGATTTTACCAAATTAAATTCCATATATTTTATATTTAATGTATTTAATTATATATTTTATATTTTAAATAGAATGCCATTTTATATTTTAATTAAGAAAATATGAGATTTTCTTTCTGTTTTTGTTTGTGCATGGTAGGGAGAACTGAACCCAAGGTTCTGTGCATGATGGAGAAGCACTCTACCACTGTTTAAACACCTATAGCTCCTGAGAGTCTGTTTTTAACACTGTCATGCCAACAATTTAAGTACTAAAATTTCAGATTTTTTTCCTAATCCAATATTTTAGAATTGATATTTCAATTTACTTCTCTTTTTAAAAATAGTCAGTAGTTATTGTTTCATGAGTTGTGCTATTTGCAAGTGTTAAAACACATTAAAAGATAACGCTAATTAAAAAATAGAATGTATTAAAATCATACCAATTCTCTCATAATTAGAAAACATTTTCTGTAAGATTATTTGGAAATGATAATAATATTCAAGCTATTGAAATGTAACATTTTAATATTATGAATTCAAATTTTAGTCCATTTATTCTCAGTTCTCTTAAAATTAATTGCTGGAAGACACCCTGGAGGTTATCTCATTCATGACTCTCAATACTGTCTACCCATTAGAGTCACCATAAATTTTTTTTTATAAAATACCAGTATCAGGGACTTCTCACAGGAACTTTGCATAAGAACTTTTGAAGTGAGACTATAGTATATATCAGTATTCTTTTAAAAATAAGAAAGTGATTATTATGTTCAGGGAAGAATGAGAACCATTAATGAAATGTCCACATTTTACAACTCAATTGTCTTGTTCAAGGTTAATTTTTAGGATTAAGGTATTATTTGCAACTAATGGAATATATGGTTTTAAATGTAGTGCTTAATGAAATTTTTGTTCAGCAGGAAGCAGATTTTATTAGTGCTAACATTGGCCCAGCAGATTAATATCCAAAGGCAGAGCCTTGAATGCAAAAATCTTAATGAGATTTTATGTACAAAAACTCAAGTTAAAATACGGAAAATTTCCATCACTCAGAAAATTTTAATTTTTCATCCTGATTTTTCTACTTTTTGGCAATGATTGTAATAGACATTATGTATAATAGAATGTGTTATATAATATATATATAGATATAGATATATACATAAATATATTACATATAATACTACAATATCAAAACCAGGAAATTGACATTCATATAATCCATAGAATTTTTATTATTATTTAGTGCTATTTCATGCACTCTGTGTGTGTTTAGATCTGTGAAATCTATGTAACTACCAACACAGCCAAGATACTATCTGATCATTGAATTTAAGTTTATAGTGGACAAATACAAAGTTTGAAGAAATCTTTCAAGAACACAAAAGACCTACACATCAATTTCAAAGCATTATGAATAAATCAGGACAATCAGAGATACTACCAGATAATTCTGGCAATTCAAATTCACTTACGGTGTAATTAAACATTTAAAGGATTAATCAGATTCTTCCCTTTATGTAATTTCATGGAGTCTCTACCCTCTTTGGAGAATTTGTTCATAATGGTTTGTTTGATATCTCTTATTTTAGTAAAAAAAGTTTTAAGGTTTTGTATTTAAAAATAAGGTTGACATTTGATATATAATACCATATGGAAACCTGGTCCAAACTATTCAAAAAATAGCACATAGAAACTGCTTCAGTGACCTTGACTTTGAGAAATTAAATATAATTTATATTTCTGGATTTCTAGTTAAGCATTTTATGTTTTAAAGAATGCTCACAAATGATTTTTTTCTCTTAAGTATTTCCTTTTAGAATGCAATTTCACAAAGAGAGAGAGAGAGAGAGAGAGAGAGAGAGAGAGAGAGAGAGAGAGGAAAGTACACCCCCCAAAAATGTTCTCCTATTTCTTTTTACCAAAATGATTTGGTGGGTCTAGAACTAGATGGCCTATAGAAGATACTGATGTTTGTGAATGCATTTTCTAGAAATTTCATGCTATAATTCCAAGTAATCTATTTATTAATATCTATTAGAAAACCTTTTAGTCTAGAATATGTAGACTTTTATTCTAACTCAAGATTATTACAAATTTATATGTTATGTTAAACAAATCATTCACTAATTTTTATATTCCATATTTACTAAGCAGTCCTGTATGCTAGCTACTCTGATTAATCTCAAATTTTAATCTGATGTTTAGTTGAAGTGTCAATTTTTTTTTAGTGAACTTATACTCTGTAATTGAGAAAAATAATGAATTTCAGAATCAAAAAGGTATTTAAGTAAAGGAAACATAAAGAAATGGAAATTTACTGGGAATAAAATCAAGTTCACAAATTCAGTGTTTGTGTGTGTGTATATGTGTGTGTGCGCGCACACACACACACACACACACGAGGCAAATGAGATATCAGACTTCGTCAGTTACTGCAGTTTTTGGAATAGAAATTAGGGCAAAAATAAGGAAAAGGTAATCCTTAAATATTAAGAGATAATGCAGCATGTGGGCTATCTCTTACACAAACATTGTTGAAACCATGGAAATGTGAAAGAGCAAGGTCTTTTCTCTGAGTTTCTCTACTAAAGTGTTTTCTGGATGAATGCCATCTAAGACGATAATACTTACAGATGAGGTTGAGATCTTCTGTGAAGAGCCTTAGAGGTGTAAAGGGGATGGTTGTCACTCTGCTCTCACTACTCAGTTGGGGTATTTTGGCTGTATTTTCTTAATTTCTCCTGGGTCAGATAAAAGTTTCCTTTTTTTCAAGTGGGTGCAGTGGTGCATACATGCATTCCCAGCTACTCAAGGGGCCAAAGTAGGAGGATCCCATGTTTGAAGTCAACCTTAATAACTTATGGAGACTCTTTCTCAAAATAAAAAAATAGAGAAAGCAAAATGATTGGAGATGTAATGCAGTTTAGAGTACCCTTGGATTCAATTCCTAGTACCACAAAAATTTTAATTAATTAATTAAAAAAAATTAAGTAAATAAATAAAAAAGTTTCCTGGTCATTCTAAACTCACCACTTTTACCAGTTCCTAAAACATGTTTATCTTCTATATTTGTGGAGGGAACTAAATATGGGTGTGCTAGAAATTATTCACATGTGATGGAGTGATTTATTGGGGCAGAGGTGTTTCTAAGTAGAGTAACCAAAGGATAAAGTTCCTCCATCATGTTGATTGACGTGATTTTACTAGCAGCTGGTAATTGTGAATGTTGACTCAGCATCCACACAGCTCCAAAATTTCTGGAGAAGGGCTGAATGGGATCTTGCGAAATCTGCAAATTCATATGTTCCTATACTCTACCAACTACTCACTTCTTCTTACAAATTCTACTCACTATGATCTCTCTATTCTGTGGGAAGGAAAGAAATACTTCCCTCTTAAATTTTCATTTGACATTGTATTTTTTTGACTGATACTCTAAAAGCCTGTAATCTCATCGGCTTGGGAGGCTGAGACAGGAGGATCAAGACTTCAAAGCCAGCCTCAGCAAAAGTGAGGTGCTAAGCAACTCAGTGAGACCCTGTCTCTAAATAACATACAAAAAAGGGGTGGGGATGTGGTTCAGTGGTCGAGTGCCCCTAAATTCAATCTCTGGTATCAAAAAAAATTTCCATTATTTTTTCTCATATGTGGAAGCTAAAGAGGGACAAAAAAAGGAATAAAAAAAGAGATCTCAATAAAAATAAGCTAATAGAGTAGAGGAAGAGGATCTATAGGGAGGGAAGAGGGGAGAAGATAAGGAAGTACTGGTGAATGAAATCTGGCAAATTATGCTATGTCCATGTATAAATTTACCACAATGAATCCTGCTTTTACATATAGTAATAATGCTGCAATTAAAATCATGATCATCATCATCATTATCTTCATGGAAGGGACATCAGTATAATAGAGTAAGGGAATCAGGAGGAGAAAAAGGGAAAGTACTGAAGAATAAGATTGATCAAATTATTTCATCTGCATGTATGAATATGGTATGATGAATCCCACTGTTATGTATATTTGTAATGCATCAATAAAAAAGAAAATGTCTAAAAAAGTATTTGTGTGTAATAGTAAAAATATGTATCCTTATTTTTCTATGTTCATACTGATTGTGGATTCTCTCAAAAACCATATTTCTTCTTTCTGTATCAAGATTCTATTTCAAAACAAGTGAAAGCCCTTTGAAACATAACAACCCATTATGGAAACTCTGAAAGAACGAGATTTTGAAAATAATCAGCTTCTATTCTGATAATTTTAAAAAGGAGTTTATATCAATAGTGTTTCCAATGTATTTTTGCCTGTGTATTACTAATTCTAAAGGAGAAAAATTTTTTTCAGTATAAAAGTACATTACGAATTATTGATTTCCATACAGATGATATAAAACATTTCCTTCATCTCTCTCAAGTGTCTGAGAAAGAAATGCTTCACAATGTAGAGATACAAAGAGTTGTGGAGCTAAGCAAAATACACAGGGCAACACACAAAGAAGTAACCAATTTATTTCATAAAATATTTTGAAAATAAGTAGATAAATCCTGGAGGTATGGCAAAAGAAGTTTATGGCCAGATAAATCCTGGAGGTATGGCAAAAGAAGTTTATGGCCAGAAAGCAAAGGTAGAGATTTGTATCAATTTTTCTATTAGCCTAGACCTTAGAAATCTAAGAAAGGGATATTATCTGGTGAAGACAAGGGGACTAAATATTCCACTCAAGATCACAAAGCTGGTAAATTGATAAAGCTAACATAGAAAACTAGATGTCTTTAATAAACTACATTCCAATTCAATCCCAGGGAAGAAAATTTGGCAGAAAAATAAAGAAGACACAAGAGAATATTAAGACACTTTAATGAAGAGAATACAAACCAGACTACGGTATAGACTTGGCCACAAGCTATAAATTTTCCTAATGAGGAGAAAAAGGTTAGGAGATAATGTGATTCTGCTACGGAGTTTGCATTGTATATGCATGAAGTTAAGCAAGCAGATTCATCATTTTACACATTTTCAATTAGGAGAATTACCAAAAAAAAAATCACAGATTTCCTCTTCGTGATTGAAAGTTTAAGAAATCTCTGTCTTCTGTGTTTGTAAAATAAATAAATACTTAGACAAGATGGAATGATGGTGTCCACTGAACTTTGATGATGATAACTATTTTTTAAGTTTTTAAGTTGGTTTATTGCTTCCTGCATTTCTAGGATTTCTGTTTGTTTGTTTTTTATTACCTCTATCTCCCTGTATAGTTGATCTTTTGCTTCTTGGATTTGTTTATGTAATACATTGTCGAAGTGGTCGAAGTGATATTTCATTGTCTGATTTTGCTGTCTAATGTCTTCCTTGAGACCCCAGATCATCTGCAGCATGTATATCCTGGATTCTTTATATGACATTCCATCTGCTGCAGCTATTACCTCTTCTAAATTTGAGTTGACCTGCATTGCTTGTGGTCCTTTCTTTCCTTGTCTTTTCATATTGCTCGTGTTTCTTTCTGCTTGGTGAAACTGTTGTGATTTTGAAATTTTCCCCCTATATATTTATATTGCTCTTGTATAGTTGAAAAGTCTCCCTTGCAGGGGCGGGCGGCAGCTCTGCTCCTCCTCCAATTGGGGTGATCTGTCTACCACGCTGGCGGGCCGCTGGGACTGTTCTGCCGGTCGGTCGCAGGTCTGCCTACCTTGGAGGCGCGGGCAGCGGCTCTGCTCTGCCCTTCCTCCAATTGGTGTGACGTGTCTACCACGTCCGTGAACCCCTGCCAGTTAGTCGCGGATCTGACTACCTTGCAGGCGCAGGCGGCGGCTCTGTTCTGCCCCTACTCCAATTGGGGTGTCATGACTACCATGCCTGCGGGTCGCTGGGCCTGTTCCAGGCGCGGTAGGCAGCTCTGCTCTGCCCCTTCTCCAATTGGGGTGACGTGATACCATGCCGGCGGGTCGCTGGGCCTGATCCGGGTGTGGGCGGCAGCTCTGCTCTACCCCTACTCCAATTGGGGTGACTTAACTACCATGCCGGCGGGCCTCTGGGCCTGTTCCAGGTGCAGGCAGCAGCTCTGCTCTGCCCCTACTTCAGTTAGGGTGACGTGTCTGCCACGTCCGCAAACCCCTGGGCCTGTTCTGCCGGTCAGTCGCAGATCTGACTACCTTGCAGGCGCAGGCGGCGGCTCTGTTCTGCTCCTACTCCAATTGGGGTGTCATGACTACCATGCCTGCGGGTCGCTGGGCCTGTTCCAGGTGCGGGAGGCAGCTCTGCTCTGCCCCTTCTCCAATTGGGTTGTCGTGACTACCACGCCGGTAGGCTGCTGGGCCTGTTCCGCCAGTCTGTCACAGGCCTGCCTATCATGCGGGCTCGGGTGGAGGATCTGCTCTGCTCCTACTCCAATTGGGGTGTTGTGACTACTACGCCGGCAGGTTGCTGGACCTGTTCTGGGCGTGGGTGGCGGCTCTGCTCTGTCCCTGCTCCAATTGGGTTGACGTGACTACCACGCTGTCGGGCTGCTGGGCCTGCTCCGACCTCGGGCGAAGGCTCTGCTCTGCCCCTACTCCAATTGGGGTGACGGGTGGCGTGTCTACCACACCAGCAGGCCGCTGGGCCTGATCCGCCAGTAGGTCGCAGGTCTGCTTACCTTGCGGGCTCGGGAGGTGGCTCTGCTCTGCCCCTCCTCCAATTGGTGTGACGTGTCTACCACACCAGTAGACCGGTGGGCCTGTTCCGCCGGTCGGTCGCAAATCTGTCTACCTTGCAGGCTCGGGCGGTGGCTCTGCTCTGCCCCTACTCCAAATGGGGTGATGTGGCTGCCACGCCGGCGGGCCGCTGGGGCTGATGCGGGCTCAGGGAGCGGCTCTGCTCTGCTCTGCCCCTCCCCCAAGTGGTGTGAGGTGTCTACCACGCCGGCAGGCCGCTGGGCCTGTTCTGCCAGTCTGTCACAGGCCTGCCTACCTTGTGGGCGCGGGTGGAGGATCTGCTTTGCCCCTACTCCAATTGGGGTGTCTTGACTACTATGCCGGCAGGTCGCTGGACCTGTTCTGGGCGCGGGTGGCGGCTCTGCTCTGTCCCTGCTCCAATTGGGTTGACATGGCTACCACGCTGTCGGGCCACTGGGCCTGCTCCGATCGCGGGCGAAGGCTCTGCTCTGCCCCTTCTCCAATTGGGATGACGGGTGACGTGTCTACCACCCCAGCAGGCCGCTGGGCCTGATCCGCCGGTCGGACGCGGGTCTGCCTACCTTGCGGACTCGGGAGGCAGCTCTGCTCTGTCCCTCCTCCAATTTGTGTGATGTGTCTACCACACCAGTAGACCGCTGGGCCTGTTCCGCCGGTCGGTTGCAAGTCTGTCTACCTTGCAGGCTCGGGCTGTGGCTCTGCTCTGCCCCTACTCCAAATGGAGTGATGTGACTGCCACGCTGGCGGGCCGCTAGGCCTGATCCGGGATTGGGGAGCGGCTCTGCTCTGCCCCTCCCCAAAGTGGTGTGACATGTCTACCACGCCGGCAGGCCGCTGGGCCTGTTCTGCCAGTCTGTCACAGGCCTGCCTACCTTGCAGACGCTGGTGGAGGATCTGCTTTCCCCCTACTCCAATTGGGGTTTCTTGACAACCACGCCGGCAGGTCGCTGGACCTGTTCCGGGCACGGGCGGCGGCTCTGTTCGGCCCCTGCTCTAGCCTGGGCGATGTGACACCACGCCGGCGGGTCGCTGGGCCTGTTCCGGGCTCCGGCGGCGGCTCTGCTCCGCCGCTCTGGCCTCCACAGTATTCAGCAGGACCCGGACCGAGAAACAGTTTCCGCGGGTTCTTTATCCCTGGGGCAGAGCAGTTCTGGGAGCCAGAATTCGGCCTCTCCGGACTTGGTGCATGCTCCGACAGGAGCAGGCTCCAAGAAGCAGTTTCCGCGGGTTCTATAGCCCTGGGGCAGAGCAGCTCCAGGAGCCAGAGCTCCGCCGCTCCAGGCTCGGTGCGTGTTCTGATAGGAGCAGGCTCCAAGAAGCAGTTTCCGCGTGTTATTTAGCACTAAGTCTGAGCAATTTGTCTGCGAGATGCAGACAATTGTCAGCCTGAAATTACCTGTTCTATAGCTGAAAGAGCTGCAATCAGTCGAAAACAAGGATGGTGACGTCAGCTCTCCAAGATGGTGGCCGCTGGCTTCCTCCATGTTCTGACCAGTGTGGAGAACTGAACTGGACCCTTTCCTTCCCCGTCTCCAACCCAGAATTCAGCTCTGAGCTCAGCAAATGCCTAGCTGGCAGGAGCCTGCAGAATCAGCATCGCTGTATCTCTGTGCCACCAGCCCGTCATTTCCCAGTGCGCGCTGCAGACTCCAGCCAGGGGGCGATCTGCCGAACAAGCAGCGCTTCGTACAGACAGATCGCTCGCGTTTGAGCCCCTGAAGCTGATCCTCGTGCGATGAAAATCCTTCCACTAGGTTTTGGAGCACCCCAATTTTGCTGGAAATTTCTAACAAGATAGCTTTTAGCCGTTCTAACTCGTCATTTTCCCTCACAGTGACGCAGTACACGGAGTTACTGCACTCCCTTCGCGGCCATCTTCCTCTTATTCGATATAAATCTTTATGTCAGGACTTTCACGGGATATTAGCAGAATTATTTGACAGTTTCTGGCATGACTGAGATCACCCAGTGATTCATATTATTGCAGCCAAAATAGAAATAATATTCAGGATGTGAAACAACAACCAAAAAAGAACAAGATGAGAGAATACTCTTCTATTCTGTAATGAGTAAGGAAATATTATTTCTGTGAGAGAAATTTTCTTGGCATCTGCTCCTACATCTTTGCTAATTAGAATAACAATTCCATTGTAGAAAGGGTATTACAACAGAAATATTTGCAGTTTGAAATGTACCTGATAAGAAAGAAAGATGATAGAGGGCAGTAAACTGTCTCTTATCTCTCAAGTTGTAAGAATAACCTATTTCTATGAATCATCACAGTATACTGATGGCACTTGCAAATTGGACTCACTGATTTCTTTAAGTCTAACTATTAAACTTCCAAGGTGTGCCCTTTAGAGTTTTGGTAACAAAATTCCTTTCCAGGAGATATATTACTCTCTTATCAAATTGAGGGTTGTTTTTGGTATTGGTGTTATTTTTGCATTCTAAAGTAGGCAGACCTCACAAAGGTTCAAAAGTAACAGGACATTACTGATTTCTTTTTCACTTTCTCCTCTAATCTCATTTTTATGGCTTGGTACAAAGTTTTCACCTTGAAAGTCATGGCTGAGTGAAAGTGTTCATTATCTGTTCAGAGGAAAAGGGTCTGCTATATTATGTGACTCCTGTAATTGATGATTTGTGTTGATTTTTGTTTGGCTATTTTGAGCTAACAGATCTATTATTCTTAGACTTTACATTTATATCAATTGAACTTGAAAATGGTGAACAATGGAAGAAAATCAATTGGGTGATAGCTCCCTTCATTTGGTTGACAAGAAAACTACAGGTCTGGAGATGGGTGGGGGTGTTGAAGTTTCCTTTTTCTTTCATCTCCCTCTCTATCCAGAGGAGCAGGAACATTAATGTGGGCCAGCAACACAGCCTTGCCATGATTGGGCAATGGCATTGTGAGAGGGTTCACATGAAAAAGAGAAAAAAACACTGAACTCCTTAGGATAAGCTCTGACAGGAACACTGGAGGCATCATTTTAACCACTGTGGTTAAAATGCTTGACAAGTCTGTGTGCCTTTTATTGCTATGGACCCTGGCTTTGAGAATTTCAAAATTAAACCAAAAAGTGCCCCCATGTAGAATAGGGAGAATGAGACTAGCTACTTGCACTTCTCCATTATCAAAGTAAATGTGATGTTTTCACCAGCCCGTTCAATAATATTGTGAATTCCTGGTGAAATTGTAATTCAGTAGATATAATGTATGTTTGGCTGACCTTGTCTTCTCTAAGGATTATTGAATAAACAGAGTGGATGTCATCTTAATGTATATAATTGAGGACATAACACAACTAATTTAATCCTGTTTTCCTAGGACATTTCTGGTTTGAACACTGATACCTCTGAATCCTAGGGAAACTAAGCACTTGCTTAACCTAGTATTGAAGATCCTCTCTATGGACCACCTGTCATGTCCTTCTATTTAGACCTACTAAATTACAATACATATAATAAAATATGATTGGATTTCTGGTCCTGAACTAGAGGGAGTGAGCATATTAAATCTTATTTTACAATATACTGAAATTAATAAACATACTAAAACACACAAACCAACTAACACAATTCTGAGGGTAGATAAAAGCTTCAGTGTGTAAGAACCTCAGGAATGCGGGAACAACCAGTCATTGTTAATGAATCAACAATTGTGTTTTCTCTCTCTCTCTCTCTCTCTCTCTCTCTCTCTCTCTCTCTCTCTCTCTCTCTCCCCTGCTGAGAGCCATAGCTAAGTAGGAATGATGCATGGCATTTTTGGTTTGAAAAGTGACCCTGCTCAAGGATTAGGGTGGCTCCGGGTTTAGGGTGGATCCTGCTGGAATAGGGTGGCTCCAGGTTTAGGGTGGATCCTGCTGGGATTAGGGCATATCCTGCTGCCTCAGGCACCCACTCCTTGAGTTTCCATTGAGTTCTCACAGGGTTCTGAGAGAATTGGTACGCAGAGCCCAGTGGAGGGAGTGTATTTTTCCCAGAACGTGCATGTAGAGTGTCGGTGAGAGTTCTGGAATAAAGAGTTGCTGTTGGAATCTACAAGTTTTTGTGGTGGCTTGGTTATTTTGTGCCCAGCCAGTCTGCGGCATTTGGCGGCCTGTGCGGGGTACTCTGAAGCTTGGAGGTAAGTGAAATTGCTCGCCCCTGAGGGAAGGCGAGAGAGTGGGTGAGCATTTCAAAAAACAATGTGTTCTTGTTTTGATTTATTTTGTTTTTATTTCAAGTTGCCTTTCCCTAGAACATTTTCAGGCAAACTGGGGAAAATGTTTGGCTCAAACTTTGAAGTTGTTCGCCCCTGAGGAAGAGAAATTGTTAGAGGAAGGAGGCATCCCAGTAAGACCAAGAACAGTTAGGACATATGTCGATACAATACAAAAATGTAGCCCATGGCTTTTTACAGATGAGTTATTAAGTATATCAATGGGGCCATCATGGTATCCTGTAGAAGGATTTTTCTTCAACAAGAAAGAGATGGCTAGTTCTGTTTACTATACTTGTCTAAGTTCTTGGTTTTTACAGACATCTGATTAATTTACAAAGCTAAAGTGTTGAAACATCAACCACTAAATATAAAATCAAGTACTCTTATTAAATTCCATAAGGTAATATATTTAAACATTATGTGTTTTTTCAGAAATTGGTAAATGGAAAAAAGGGTTAATATTGCTTTGTGTCTGTGTCTTTGCTGAAACAAGGTTACTAAGAGTTAAGATTCTATGAGGTATAATTTATATACAAAGAGTATAAGAAGTTTCAGTTGGGTTTCAATTATAGTATTGTAGTACCATAAAAAAATGAAAGTATTTCATCTTATTAAAGTGGAGTAATTTGTCTAAATCAGAAATTTTATAATGGTTGTTTCAGAATGTGAATTTATACAAAGGGTTAATGGCTAGAAAAGAGATACAAATAGATTCAAGATGTGGAAATATATTTTAATATAAAAAGTTAAAGGAAAAAGAAATGTTTCTAGATGAGATAATCTTTGTGTGATAAAGTAAAAAGTTATAAAATGTCTAAGTAAGTTACAAAAGGCTTTAGAAGGTTAAATTGAAGGTGGTTAAGATGCCTTCATGGTGGAGGAAAGATTGTGCCATTCTAAGCCTAGTTAATCTTAAAAACATTACTTAAAAAAAACCCCATAAAAATGAAAAGATAATAGGATAAAAGCAATTTGGATAAAGAAGATTAAAAATTTAAAGTGGAAAACTTCAAAGACATAAGTATAAAAAGGTTTTAAAAAGATAGAAAAGATGTAGGAAGATAAAAAAAAAGATGTAGGGAGACAAGAATTTAAAATCCACAAAATAGAAAAAAAAACAAGGAGGAAAAAAAGCAACTAAGGATAAATATACAAACCTTAGAAGAAAACTAGAAGATAGAAACATGATTAAAAAATGGTTAAAAATGTCAAATAAAGGTATTTCAGATAAAAAATACAAAAAGCTAAGACAACTATTAGATACAAACATTCAAGATAGAAAAAGGTACAAGAGAGAAGTTTACAGTCAAATATTGGATAAAATAAAAGAACAAGGAGATTATTAGTTATATTTTCAAAAAGCCCATCAACTTTAATTTCTGGTAGTGCAGATATTAGAAGTCTCAGATGAAGGTGTTAAAATTTACAGACAAGAGCCAATTTAGAAAACGTTAAACTAGAAGGGAATTGGTTTAAAACCACATCAAAAAATTAAAAGGACTAAAGTAATTCTAAAAACTAAGGCAAAATGCTTTTGGAAGACTTGAATTAAAAGGATCTTTAAATTTCCAAAGGATGCATATAGGATATTTTGGAACATCATCCCTGAAGAAAAATCAGTTAATGTTTTACTTAACAGGGATCCCATACAATCCACAGGGACAAGGCATAGTTGAAAGAGCTCATCAAACTATTAAAACATACTTATTAAAGCAAAAAGAGGGAATTGGAAAGGGGTATATATCCCCCAAAGATAAACTTAAAATAACCCTTTTTACTCTAAACTTTTTAAATTTGGATTCATCAGGACTTAGTGCTGCGGAAAGGCATATGTGTCCAAAAAAATGTACATAAGCCTAAGGTACTTTGGAAGGATATTCTAACAGGACAATGGAAAGGTCCTGACCCAGTGATTGTCTGGAGTCGGGGTTCTGTTTGTTTGTTTCCACAGGGAGAACAGCAGCTGATTTGGATTCCAGACAGACTGACCAAAGCAATTTCTACAGACCAAAAAGGAGATGATTTGACTCAAATCCATAACAGCTGATATCCAGAGCTCTAGCTTGGCTATTCTTAAATCTGTGACAGTGATTAACCAGCATGCTTTTTTCAATATCTATTTTATTATTGCCTTTTTCCACATCATAAAATTCTATTTTATTTTTTGAGCTCATTCAGACCTAGGTTAATGTTTTTCTGATCAGTTTTATTTGTTGACTGTGGAGTTTTTAAACATTGCAATGGAGATTTCACCTGTGTAAAGCTACAAGGCCTTTACTATTGTCTTACATGTTGTACGTTTGTGTGCACACTTGTGTTTTGTGTTGTATGTCTGTATGTGTGTATGTCCATATATCATATATGAGGAGTACTCATGAAAAATGGATCCGAATTTTTTTTTATTTCACATTATTTTAATGGTTTAACTTAAATTGGGTAAACAGCTGTTGAGGATTGTTTTAATATGTGTACAAATAAGGAGGTTAACAGATCTGTTTGTTTACTTTCACCTTTCCTTTGCATTATATTTAATAATTCTGTTCAGGATAATGTAAATTGTTCAGAAAATTGTTTTCTTAGTACCTGTTGGAATGTTACATAATTTCTTTTTATCATGATTGCCAGAATTCCTATCTTCATCCCAGTGCCAGTGAAGACAAAGATAAAACCAAACTACAGCTTCTATGATAGCTATCACAGTAAACTGTATAAACTGATGCATCAATGAATAATAACTCAACAAGTAATGCTCAATCAAGGAGTTGATTTACTTTGGGAGGAAATGGACATATTGATAGATTCCTCCGCTTTGAACTGCTTGCAGAACTTGCCTGGACTATGTATCACTTGTATGCATTGTGAACTATCTGTTGGTGCAGCGAATTGTGGTAGTGCTAGCCTATATTTGCTGATGGTGTCACTGGTGATACAATTTTTCCAACGGAGCCGTCAATTGGCTTGGTGTCGTGGCATTTCTGTATCCTCCTCCCTTCTGCTAGTGATGGTCTAAAAATTGGGGGCCAACAGAGGTGAGGCAAAGAACCTCACCCCCCCACTGGCACCAAGGCCAAATTTGGGGGCCAACAGAGGTGAGGCAAATAACCTCACCCCCCCAATGGTGCATAGTCCTATCCACAAGTATGGCTGTATGCTGGACTGGTAGTCAGTGACAGGTATGATCCAATTGCAGTGGTACCAACCTAAGACAGGCTGACGCCTAGAGGTCAGCTCATCGGATGACGGGTAAGGACCATATGTTGTATTGGACAACCTAACAGGCACGGTCCCCAAGCCACATTGCTTGTTGTTTATTTAAACAGAAGGGGGGAGATGCTGTGAGCCATAGCCAAGTAGGAATGATGCATGGCATTTTGGGGTTGAAAGGTGACCCTGCTCAGGGATTAGGGTGGCTCCGGGTTTAGGGTTTAGGGTGGATCCTGCTGGAATAGGGTGGCTCCAGGTTTAGGGTGGATCCTGCTGGAATAGGGCAGCTCCAGGTTTAGGGCGGATCCTGCTGGGATTAGGGCATATCCTGCGGCCTCAGGTGCCCGCTCCTTGAGTTCTCGCGGGATTCTGAGAGAATTGGTATGCAGAGCCCAGTAGAGGGAGTGTATTTTTCCCAGAACATGCATGTAGAGTGTCAGTGAGAGTTCAGGAATAAAGAGTTGCTGTTGGAATCTACAAGTTTTTGTGGTGGCTCAGTTATTTTGTGCCCAGCTAGACTGTGGCATCTCTCTCTCTCTCTCTCTCTCTCTCTCTCTCTCTCTCTCTCTCTCTCTTTGTGAAATTGCATTCTAAAAGGAAATACTTAAGAGAAAAAAATCATTTGTGAGCATTCTTTAAAACATAAAATGCTTAACTGAATGATTCTTAACTAAAAATCAAGGGATGCTAACCTTAGAATAGTTCTAGTATTAGAATTATAATTGCAAATTCTTGAAAAACATTTTTAAAATGAGGCTGAGCTTTCAACTCATGATCCTCCTATCTCAGCCACCCTCAACGAAAGTGAGGCGCTAAGCAACTCAGTGAGACCTTGTCTCTAAATAAAATATGAAATAGGCCTGGAGATGTGGCTTAGTGGTTGGGTGCCCCTGAATTTAATTCCTGGTACCCTCTCAAAAAATATATCTTTTGGAACAATATAAATATCTACTATTAATGTTTTAGTAGTTAAGAAGAAGAAGGTGATATTGCTGCAGGAAAAAAAAAAGCAATTGAAGAAAAATCATTGAAATCTTCCCAAATTTGGTTAAAAATATAAGTGCACAGATTCCGGAACATAGCAAACCCCAATCAGCTTAAAGAAATCTAAAGCAAGTAATATTATAATCAAATATCTGAAAAAAGAAAGAAAAAACTTGTTAGCATCAAGAGAAATATAACAAATTACAACTGGGAAAAAGATTTGAATTTTGAATGATATCAGGTTGCTTATTAAAAATCATTGAGATAAGATTACAGTAACATCTTTCAAGTGCTGAAAGAAAAGAATTGCCAATACTGAATCCTAACTACAGTTAATATCCTTCAGTCATATAGGAGGAAAAACAAAGCATTCTCAAATGAACTAGAAGCATTTCTCAGAGCACTTAAAGACAGTAGCAATACTTTTAAAAGAAATGCTAAAAGAAATTCCTCAGAATGATGAAAAAGGGTAGCAGAGGGCACCCTAGAGTGCAAAGAATGAATGAAAAAGGTGTGAACATAAAAGTACTTAATAAAGTAGATTATTTTTCACCTGTGAAGTTTGGGAAAATATGTAAATATATTAAAATATAATATTTTAGTTACTACTTTTAATTATGTATTTGCAATAGATATGAATACTATATTATAATGAGGGGTGAAGTAAAGAAATAGATTTGACTATGAATTTTCTATATTTTACTTAAAGTTGCAAAATATTGACTGTGTGTTGGTTATGTAAATTTTTAAATGACTCTTATGATTTCTAACGCATCATTTAAAAATATATTGGCTGAAAGTTGTGATATGTTAAAATATAAATCTGTAAAAATATACAAATATTTAAAGAACAAGAGAAGTAGTATAAAAATGGAACAAAAATAGAAGTTATAATAATAATAATGAATTCACTATACCATTTACACAATATATTAAACAATCTAAAAATGTACATTAAGTAGTATGATTGGAAATAATTTTTCAAGTCAATAATTTGGAAACTACAAATTTGGGGATTCATAACTCCTGATTTCAAGATTCATTATAAATTTAAGGTGTGATCATGAGTGAAGATAAGATGTGTAGATGAATAAAAGAGAATGGAAAATTCAGAAATTGGTCGGCACAAATATGTTGTCTGATTTTTGACAAATCAGTAGAAAAATGAAATCTTTGAAAAAATTTTCTTGGAATATAGAGACATCCATATGCAATACAAGAGATATCAACCTATTCTTCACATTGTATATAAAATTAACTAAAAACAGATCATAAACCTAACTGTAAGATATAAAATTATAAAACTTAATGTAAAACCTAGGAGAAGATCTTTTCAAAGTCCCATTAAGCCAAAATTAGTGGATACAACACAGAATGGAGCTGCATAAGCAAAATACAGCAAATGATGGATTAGGCTTCATCAATATTAAACTCCATTATTCTATAAAGAACATTTTAAGAGAATTAAAAGGCAAGTTACGAGTAGGGAGAATTTTTGCAAAACCCATCTCACACAAAAGATTCTTATCTAGAAGTTGTGAAGAATGTTTCCAGTAAGTACAGCTGACTCTGGAAATGTAGGTACCTTTGTTTTTTAAAGTTGCCACAAACACTAAACTCAATATTGTTCCTAGGGGAAATTTAGGTTTTGTTTCTGCAGGTCTCCGGTTAATCCATTTTCATTACCAAATCAATATATAACTTGGTTGTGTGTATGTTCTGTTAAAAGACACCATATTTTTATTTTTTGTTTTTTTATTAACATGTACAGTAATAGGGCTCAGTGTGATATTTGCACATATGCACACTGCACACAGAGTGCCCTGCTGAAACCCAACATTCTTTTATTCACCCTCCTCCCCTCACTCCTCCCAAGCTGTATTAATCACTATTCCATATTCAGGTTGACTTTTTTTTTTTTGCCCTCACGTGTGAGAGAATATTCAGTACATCCTATGTTTAATTTATTTATTTTATTGAAACACTCTTTTGTAACATTGATTAGACTTGTCTCACTTATGAGCTCATGGATCTTCTTGCCTTGGTCTCAATGCTGGGACTAGAGGTGTGTGTTATCAGAACTAAATAAAAGACACTTTCTTTAATATATTTTGTTGAAACATTAACATTGAATTAGTGGCCAACAACATTTAATCTAATGCCTGATCAAAGCTTCTCTAGCACACCTGTTCTCTTTCTCTGCAAAGGCACATCACAAACCAGGTGCCAGCAGCTCAGGAGACTGAGGCAGGAGGATTGTGAATACAAAGCTAGCCTTAATAATTTAGTGAGGTTCTAAGCAATTTAATGAGATCTTGTCTCTATATAAAATATGGGGATGTGGCTCAGTGAGAAAGCACCCCTTGTTTCAATTTCTAGTACCAAAAAAAAAGGTCTATCAAGTAAGGAAATTTGTTCTGAAAATTGACTTGAATATCTCAGAACTTATTTCAAGAAATCTCAGTCAACATTAAAGAAAGTAACTACTAATGATATTAACCATTTTCATGAAATAAAATTTCATACATTATTTATAAACTGAGAGTTTTAAACATACATTAAACATGACTTATAACAATAAGTACATTGTTACATAAGATGAACAAATAATATGTGTTTTCTAATCTGAAAATTCTAGCTACAATCTCCTCCAAATCATGGCTTCCTTCACTGAAAACAAAGGAATCTGCCATTGTATGTATGAAGGATTATTTCCACAAGAGAGAATGATATAGCACTCTGATAGAAGTTGTTGTTTACCTCAATCTACATCTTTACAACAAGTTTTGTCTCAGAGGTAGATAGTGCTTAGAACACTTTTTCCAATGTCTCTGTAGGCTTTATTTTGAAGGTTAGGGGAATATCAAAATGTTACCCTTTGTTTTCTTTTGATATCTCTGTGTACCATGAGATCCCACATATCCTCCTTTGAAGTTGTGCTTTCTGCTGTTTCTAAGCTGTTTGGATCTGCTTCTAGTCCTGCTTGCTTTTGACTCTTTTTAACTTTTTCTTTTAGTTCTTTATCTGTGCAATTCCTTGGAGTCTCAGGGTGAATAGGCATGACTTAACTGCTAGTTTTCAAAAGTCACAAATGAAATAAGCTCAGGAACTTGAGATATCCTGCCTGGTGCCAGGTACAAAAAAACTTTCCTAATGCTGCAGTTTTGGCAGACAACTGCATAAACCTGTAAGAACATGGTGAAGTAATAAAATTATGGGACATACTGGCTGAAATATCAGAAAAGAAACCCAATATCAATTTAATGGATTGTAGTTGCATTATTGATTTTGTTCCTTAGAACATGTTTCAAGGGAAGTAAAATCTATTATTCTACAATAGTAGTTTAAAATCCAGTTATAAATTATATCACAGTAAAATTCCTGGAAAATGAATAACCTAACAGGATATATTTTGATGGATTTAAAATCAAAAATAAGAAAAAAAAATAAAGTTCAATGATAGACACAGAACTCCTGAATTTTTAGGGCTATTTTACAAAATAAAACTACGACAAAAGATTTCATAAATAAAACTAGGAGATGATGGTATAGCGATTAGGGTTTTAATGTACTAAAGAACAACCAGTTATCTCCCACATACATGATATTGTGATCTTAGTGAGTCATAGATTGTAAACATAATAATAGCTGTATGTTTAGCATAATAAATATGTAGCATGCTCCTCAAACATCATTATTTAACTCTATGAAAAACAGTGGTGCTCAGTATGCATGAACAATCTAATGAGGTCTTCATATAGGAGCAGGATATTTGAACTTATCGAAGGATTGAAAAGATATTTGTAAGAATAAAAGAAAGCTCTGAGTTAACGATATCAGGTTTCTGCAAAATATGAGGGGATGGTTGAAAACTAAGAAAAAAATAATAGAAACCTGAAATCATTAAATTAATGAGTATAGTCCTGAACCCATATAGAAATTAAAATCTTTTCAAAACTTTGCTTCCATCCACTCAGATTCCCATATTGTCCATTGGCAGGACATAACATGAACTATGTGCTGTAATATTGTGCTTTAATCTTTTGGCATCTTAAACTTAAGGCAATTTGTTGTACACAAATATTACATGCCTCTCCTTATAGGAGATGCTCAAATTAAAGAACATGAACTGTATAAAATAGGCTGGGGGTGTAGCTCAGTGTCAGTGTGCTTGCTTGGCATGCACATTCATGAGCCCCTGAGTCCAATT
The DNA here is from genome assembly GCF_048772815.1 of Callospermophilus lateralis. Taxonomy (NCBI): domain Eukaryota; kingdom Metazoa; phylum Chordata; class Mammalia; order Rodentia; family Sciuridae; genus Callospermophilus; species Callospermophilus lateralis. Next base: position 2,918,526 of record NW_027514663.1, on the reverse strand, counting down.
CCCTGCACTTTGTGGGGGGGGGGGGCGACAGGGAAGGAAGGAAGGAAAAAAAAAAGAATGAGAAAACAAAACAAAAAAAAAACAGAGAAAAAGAGAAGAAGAAAAAGAGGACATAATAGATATAGGCTTGAAAATTAGATGTTTCTAAATTCAGTTACATTACTCACAAACTGTAGAACATGGAATAAGTAGCTGACCTCAACTAATGTTAGATTTTATATATATATATATATATATATATATATATATATATATATATATATATATTATTTTACAAAACATAATGTACATGAAAATATTTTGCCTTGTACCCAATGGACATATGTTTCTACTTGAATATTTTATTTAATTGCTTTGCAATTAGCCATCTTAAAATAATCTAGTATATCTGTTGACCAAATTATATCCAGTTACACTGTTTTATTTATTTCTGGGTTGTACCTAAACACTAGATATCAAATTACTCCTGTGCACCATTCATGACCTTCATTTGGAAGGCTGAATATTGAATCCTGATAAGTATAAATTAACTATTTACTGTCTCATCATATTACACAAAATAGAAAATTCTCCTATTGTTACATTTCCATAAATTCACTGTGAAGACAACATAATACAACAATTTTAGCTTTTCGTTTCTGCCAAAGTATACAAGTTATTTATTTTTTTCTGAAGAGATTTTTAAACCTGTGCAGATGCTTAGTGGAAGTTAGTAACATCAGGACAGAGCCAAAGCTATAAAAATCCTATATAAAAAAAAAAACTTAGTGACAAATAGCAGCATGCTCCAAGGGACTATCTCTTTATAAAGCATTCAACTGGGCAAACTCTGTCTCATCATTATTTAACTTGCACTTTCAGAAATTCAGAACATTTTGAGTTGGTTATTCAAGGCTGCTATAGCATGGATTCAATTCAATCAGGGTAGGATAGCTTGCCTGATTGAATCTCCCACAGATAACCAATATACTATACACTCTCCCAAATGTAAAAATAAAACTGCATAGGTTAAAGGAGACTTTTCAAGTCACTGCAGAAGTCAGAAATTCAAAGGGAATGGATATTAGAGGGAATGGAACTGTACTGAGACAGGTTTCCCTTTAAGAGTCTTTTCACCTGAGAAGATAATTCAGGCCTCCCTGTGTAATAGCAACACAAGCTTGCTCCCAAACCTGCATTACATTACTCAGCCTAAATCCTCATCTGATCAATGAACTCTACCTACATGGAGGAAACTTAAATATCCCAACAAAAGCACAACCACTCGAAGTTTGAAAGAAAAGAATAAAGATTTCAGTAACAGCCCACAGAGGTTAGATAAATTTTGGGGTTTGGATTGAATAGTTACTGGTCTAGAATAAAAATTAACACTATTTAAAGGAAGAAATCATAATTGAATGTTCCACAATTTATATCATCCATAATAATAAACCTTAATAAAATCTATAGGCAAAAAATGGAAGTAGTAGGTGAAGAAATAAATAATTTGTGAATGGAAAAGGAAATTATAAGAAGAAGGAGTTATTCTAGGAATTAACATGAAATATATGAAATAAAAACATTATATTCTTCAGCATAATAGCAGATCATAGATGACAGAAGAAAAGGTTGGTGGACATGGAGATAAAACAATATAATTATCTAAGGAGCAGGAAGACAAAAGTTCTTTAAAAATAAAAAGTATTTCAGTGGCCAATGGGATCAATGAAGAAGTTCAAATTTTATTTGGCATTTGAAAAGGAGATATACAAAGTGAGGCAGAAATCATTTGAAAAATATGAAATTTACTAAGCTTTCTGAAAAATATCCACTTACAAATCAAAAATGCAAGGGGATTATAAGAAGGATTAATACAAAATAATCCATATGTAGGCATATCATAAACAAATAACTGAAAACACAAAATAAAGAGGCAAATCTTAAAAACAAATAGATAAAAAGAACAATTTGCATCTAAAAGCAGTGAGGTAAATATCAGCTTACTTCTTGTCAGAAAATCCTTGGAGATCAAAGATCTTGTGTGGGGGAGGAGAGAGGCCAAAGAAATGTCAACCTATAAAAGTCTCTATCCAGTTAAGGTAACACTCAATAAAGAGAGAAAAATGACAAAATTAAGAGACTATTAGATCAAAACCACATTCACAGTTGAAGAATTTAATAAGGCACTTAGAATTAGATAAAACCATTAGAAAAACTAGAGAAACAGAAGGATTTGAGCTTCTTCCAATGCAAAAATTTTTTTAAAAAATCATTTTTAAAGTACACTTAAAATCTTTTCCAAATATAACAATTGGTAGGACACAAAATAACTGTCACTGAATTTTTTAAAATAACAGGTCTATAGCTTATGACAAAAATTGAATTATATTAGATTCATTAACTTTACGATATCTACAAAAACTTTCCCAAGTAATTGGAAAAGTTTATAAAATCTGTTTTTCCTTGATGAATGTTTACAGCCACTTGAAAATAATGTGTATTCTCCTCTTGTTAAGTAGAATGTCAATAAGTTAAGTTGATTGATACAACTATTTACATCTTGTATATGCTTACTGATTATCTATTAGTTTTTCCAATAAACAGTTACTTATCCATAGTTGAGATAGAGAATTGCTTTCCAAAGGTGTAACTGTGGATTAGCCTTTCAGGTGAGTTTTTGCTTTATCTTTATATATTTATTTTTTGACAATTATAGTATTATATACATATTTATGAATTTTCATGATTTCTTTTTGAAATCTTGATGAATTGATTGTTTTATCATTATAAAATTGCCCTCTTGGTTACTGGTTGTAGTCTTTGTTCTGAAATCCACATTATCTAATAATAATAGTCTATCCCTGTTTATTTTGATGTTTCCACAGCTTGTCTTCTTCCAATTTTTTTTTTTACATTTCATTAGTCAGATTAATAACAAAACGATGTTTATAAGTAAAATTTGTTGATTTTAGCTGAACATCTGATGGTTTTTAACAAATATATGGAATCCTGTACATAGTACCACAATCAAGGCAAGGCATATGACCATCATGCCCCCAAATACTTCATTCCATGTTACAGTTAATTCTGTCCCTTTTCCAAATTCATGGCAACCCTCTAATGTAAATGGAATAACCCAGAGATTTACTTTTTGTGTTGAACTTCTATTGACATTGTATTTTTCAGTTTGATCCTCACTATTGTATGCATAAACAGATTTGTTATTAGTAAATAGCATTCAGTTGTATGAATTTATTAGAGTTTGTTACCAGGGTTCTATTGATAGGCATTTTTGTTGCTTCTAGTTTGCATAAATTATTAATAAAGCTGCTATCAACCTTTTTGATTTTGTCTTTGTGTAGACTTAAGGTTTTCATTTCTCTTGAGTAAATACATAAAGTGAGATTGTTGAGTCATATGGTAATTATTGGTTAACAATATAAAAGACCACCCAATATTTTCAAAAGTGTTTTTTTCTTTGCATTTCTTATTGCTATTCATGGAGCTACAGTTATTTTATATATTCTCCATAACTTGGTATTGCTAATGTTGTTTAGTTTTCTTCATATTAGAAAAAATTACTCAGGGAAAAGGTATATTCTGTTATTTTATTTTTTAATATATGTATTTTGAGTTGTTGGTGGACACAATACCTTTATTTTATTTTTATGTGGTGCTGAGGATTAAACACAGTGCCTCATGTATGCTAGACAAATTCTCTACCACTGACCCACAGTATTAGTCCCTGTTACTTCATTTTTTTGATGTCTGTTGATATCCAGCATCTTATGCTTAGAAGCCTAGCATCCACTTAAAAATTTTCTAGTAAGAAAAGCAAGTCAGAGATTCAATTCTCTATTGTAGTTTTTTTTTTTCCTTAAGTTAATTTTATTTCAAAAGTAATACCTGTTACAATTACATTGGAAAACTGGAAGTCTTTCTGGAGCTAAGGATGCTTGTCCTATAGTTTGGCTATTTTACTTGTAGGTACATACCCAATGGGAATGCAAGACTGTTCACTAAAAGACATGCAGGAGAATGTTCATAGCAACCCTATTTGTAAGAGCCTAAAGGGGAAACTTTCCAAATGCCTATAAAAAGTAGAATGGATAAGTAAGTAGCAGTTTGATTACCACTGTCATATCATTCAATGAAAAAATAAAAGAACTGACATTTTGTCCAACAGCATGGATGAATCTCAAACAAATGTTGAACAAAAATGACCAGACAGAAATAGTATGACTCTATTCATAAAAAGCTCAAAAGTTAGTAAATTAATACACACTGTTAGAAGTCAGGATAAAAATTACCCTTTCGTGGATCATGACTAGAAGAAGGTAAAAGGTCTCTGGGAGTCATTCATGTTATTTCTTAATGCTATTATATGCCACACAATTTGCAAAAGTTTATGATTCTGTATGTTTATAAAGAGTTTTTATTTTTTTTATTTTTTTAAATTTATATAAGAATGCAGACTGCATTAAAATTCTTATTACACATATAGAGTACAATTTTTCATATCTCTGGTTGTATACAAAGTATATTCACAACAATTTGTGTCTTCATACATGTACTTTGGATAATGATGTCTATCACCTTCCACCATTCTTGCTAACCCCCTACCCCTTTCCTTTCCCTCCCATCCCTCTGCCCTATATAGAGTTCATCTATTCCTCCCATAATCCCCTTCCCTACCCCACTATGAATCAGCCTCCTTGTGTCAGAGAAAACATTTGGCATTTGTTTTTTGGGGATTGGCTAACTTCACTTAGCATTACCTTCTCCAATGCCACCCATTTACCTGCAAATGCCATGATTTTATTCTCTTATATGGCTGAGTAAAATTCCATTGTGTATATATGCCACATTTTTTTATCCATTCATCCACTGAAGGGCATCTAAGTTGACTCCACAATTAGCTATTGTGAATTGTGATGCTATAAACATTGATGTGGCTGTGTCCCTGTAGTATGTTGTTTTTAAGTCCTTTGGGTATAGACCGAAGAGAGGGATAGCTGGGTCAAATGGTGGTTCCATTCCCAGATTCCCAAGGAATCTCCATACTGCTTTCCATATTGGCTGCACCAATTTGCAGTCCCACCCGCAATGTATGAATGTACCTTTTCCCTTACATCCTTACCAGCACTTATTGTTGTTTGTCTTCATAATAGCTGCCATTCTGACTGGAGTGAGATGATATCTTTGAGTAGTTTTGATTTGCATTTCTCTAATTGCTAACAATGATGAACATGTTTTTATATATTTGTTGATTGATTGTATATCATCTTCTGAGAAGTGTCTGTTCCGGTCCTTGGCCCATTTATTGATTGGGTTATTTTTGTTGTTGTTGTTGTTTTGGTGCTTAGCTTTTTGAGTTCTTTTTATACCCTAGAAATAAGTGCTCTATCTGATGAGTGAGGGGTAAAGATTTGTTCCCAATAAGTAAGCTCTCTATTCACCTCACAGATTGTTTCTTTTGCTGAGAAGAAACTTTTTAGTTCTAGTCCATCCCATTTATTGATTCTTGATTTTAATTCTTGGGACAAAGGTGTTCTTTGTTGTTGTTGTTTTTGTTTTTTTCTTTTGTTTCTTTACTATTGAAATCTAGATATCCTTTGTGCATTATGGATATAAGTGCATTGTCACATGTGTTGTGTATATTATATTTCCAATACATTTCTTAATAGTGACATTTATTGCATAAAATTTTCAAAATTTTGATGAAAATCAACTTATCACTATTTTATGTGTTTAATTTAAAGGTCAGAAAATTTTGCCTAACCTGAAGGAAAACATTTTCTCTGATATTTACTTCCAGAAATTTATTGGTTTAATTTTTACATTTAGACTTATCAACCAGGTCTAGATATTTTTAATGTAATATGAAATAAGAATAAATGGTTATTTTATATTGAGGTATGGGTTTCTGATTGTCCAGCACCATTTTTTTAAAAGACTGAATTATCTTGAAACATTACTTGAAAATCGTTTGAGTATATGGATACAATATTTTTAGTATGATTTCTGTTTCATTATGTAAATGTCCATTCATATGCTAGTATCACACTGTACCTTTTAGTCATGCAGTAAAATCTGAAATCGAATTGTGTGCATTTTCAAAATTTGTTTGTTTTATTCAAGTTGTTTCAGGTATTCTAAATCCATTGTACTTCCATATGCAAAATATTAATGAAAAAATTTAAAAGATTTAAGCAAAAGGGAATATCATATTTTTGCATGATGGGAAGTCCAAATAAAATCTCAAGAAACATCTGTATAGAAATTGGCAAACTTGATATGCATGTTCTTTCTTTCATATTCCTGTCTTTTTATTCTAGCTATGACTTTCAACAAATGTTGAAGTATGCGGAGGAAAATGGATATTATGATTTTCACTTAATTTGGGTAGCAGAATGGTATAGTCTATCAGTATCAGGAATAATACTATTTGCAAATTTCCATAGAGGTATTTTAAATGCCTCAGGAATTTCTCTTCATTTACTAGTTTGAATAGATTTCCTCTGTTTTTCTTCATGACTGCTATGTTAAATTCTGTCCAATATTTTTTAAATGCCTGGAGACTATAAGATATAAAGATTAATAGATTGCTTTTTAAAGCAAATTATTTTGTTTATATAAAAATTAACTGCTTGATTCAAATTATCTTGCCTATTTTGGAAAAACTACATTTCTTATATTGCATTATTCACCTAATATATTTCCAGATTCTTGCTACCATTTAGTTAACTAAGTTTGCATGTTAATTCATGAGATGTACAATGTGTGTGGCTTGATTTTTCTTTCTTTCTGTTTCTCTTTTTCCTGTAGCCCACCGTCTGATAATTAGCAATGTTAGAATTACAGAAGGCTTTATAGTTGGCTTCCAGCCATGTCTATAGATCCATCTTAAGCCTATTGACAGCTCTTTTCTGCCAACAGTGTAGTGGAAAAGGAACAGAAGACTACAGTTTAGTTCTAAAACCTAATGGGAAACCCTACTAACATTTTCAATAAGATCACTAAAAAGACAATGATATCCATTTTCCATATCACTGAACACTGTATTTATTAGGACCTCAAAAGTGTCCTTTTTATTGTTTTTCCTCTTCAATTGCACTAACTGCTTGTCAAATGGCACTTTTTTCTCTATTTCTGACTTTTTTTTTTAAACTCTGAATGATTCATTTTAACAAGAACCCATGGTAGTCAGCTTTTCATCCCTGTGACAAGAACACCTGACAAGAACAACTTAGAGAAGGGAAAGTTTATTTTAGCTCATGGTTTCAGAGATCTCAGTCCATGGTCTACTGACTCCATTGCTCTGGGACCAACATGAAGAATCGTGGTAGAAGACGATGGCTGAAAAAAACTTCTCACTTCATTGTAGATGAGAATCAGAGAGAGAAAGAGAAAGAGGGACAAGATACATAATCCCTAAGAGCATGCTTTCAGTGACCCACCTCCTACAGCCATACCACACCTGCCTACAGTTACCACCCAGTCCGACCACTCAAACTCTTAATGTGTAAAATGGGATCAATCCATTGATCATGTTATAGATTACATGATCTAATCAGTTCACTTCTGAACATCTCTACATTAACACAGGAATGGAGACACATCATATTCAAACCCTAACTTACCACTTCAGACTGTGTATGGTTTTAAGTTCTCCCATGGTACAATCAATGAGGCCACCTTTTTAGTGTTTTCAGAATTATTACAGGTTTAGGTATTTGGGCAGATGTTGTAGAACAAACTTGAACCTATGAATACCTTTCATTTTAGGCAGTGGAATGGAGATTAGAAGCTGGCATGAGAAATTGTGCACTGCATTTTTTTTTTTTAACTCACAACTAATCCGATGCTTGGCCATTTATTGGTTAGGTTAAGGACATGGTATCTGTGTAATTTTTTTGTTTATTTTGTTTTTGGAAAATACGCTGGAGTTGGGACCTAGTCAAATGCTTTGGCTTCAACTTCTCAGAAGATCCAAAGTTGTCTCAAATAATTTTAAAACAAAACAAAACAAAAAGATCTTTTACCTTTATAAAAAAAATTAAATTATATTTTCCTGAAGAAATTTAGCACTTTTTATGGTGCATGTCTGCTAGTAATAAATTCTATAACTTTTATTTGTCTAAAAAAAGAATTTATGCATAGATTTAAGTTGACAGCATTTTTCTTAAAGTACTTTACAAATTTCACTGAATTATCTTCTAATTTACTCATTGTCTGGCTAAAAGCCTACTCTCATTCACATCTTTGTGACATTATATATTTGTATTTTGCACTAATGTTAAGAATTTTATATTTATCAATTCTGTGAAGTAATTTATTTTTGATGTGCCTTGAAGTTGTTTTCTTTATGTCAAAATTTATATCATATATTTTATCAATATGTATCAAATTTATACAAATTTAGTACAAACTGTGTCCATTATAATGCCACAAGCTATCAAAAATTTGAAATTAAATAAGGTAGATTTTGAAGGCAAAACTATATAATAGTAGAGTCAAGAGAGTTTACACATATATATCCTATTCTTTGCTTTGCAAATAACTAAATTAAAAGTATTGGAAAATAATTATCCTTCCTAAGTTACTTGTTCAGGGAATATTTCCCATACTATCTCATGTGTTCACATTTATTATAATTTTTAATCATTTGTCTAATACATTCACTTTTTCAAGATAGTTATTGAATGTAAGATCTGTGTCAACTTCTGTTTGAGATGATGGTGACAACACAGTGAACCAAAACCAAAGACCCTCTTTTCATGTAACTTATATTTAGATGTAAGGAAAGTGTAAGAATTTAATATATGTTATATAGGTAATATTGATAAAACAAACTACATGAATTTTTTAGTTTTAGAGTACTATTAGACAGTGTGATCAAAAAGACTTCCCTGATAATATTTCAGAGGAGATGGATAGTATGACAATGACATAGTGGATATTTCAAAGAAGAAAGTTCAAGGAAAGGGGGAAACAGTTGCAATGGAGCTGGAATCAGGGTATGTTCCTATTTTAATGGACCCCCCACTCAGTAAATATAATTGAGTATATAAATTGTGTCATTACATCCCTGCATCCACAACAAGTTGATAAATTAACTTATAACTCATAACATTTGCAAATAAAATTATAGCAAAAATTATGATATGTGGAGTAAGGCTATAATTAAAAAGAAGCTTTAGATATTTGCAAGAACAAAAGATTCTAGGCACAACTCCTGAAGTAAATTCAAATATATCATTTTTGTAAAACATTTTCTTAGTTTCTAAAATAAGCACAACAGCAATGAAAACACATTTCTTGAAATCATACTTACTAATTTTTAAAAACTTTCACAAGCATGCTGTTATTTTTTTGCCATTTCTGTGAATTTAGACAGGGGAAAACTTATATCACAATAAATGGCCATATTATTTTAAATATTACAGACCTATATCAATAACCTATACCACAATTTTGTATACTTTAATCAAATGCTTTGAATTTTTGCCATGGACCAAACATTATGATTTTGTTTGTTTGGTTATTTGATTGGCTTTTAGTGTCCACAGAAATATTATTATTAGAAGTGTATCTATTTTGGTATTGATAGTACTAAGAATCAGAAAAATTATTAAAACCAGAGTGACAGAATTATACCTGTATGGCTAAATTGATCTTCAGCTATTAGAACTACAACATAGACATATATTTTTTTCACTGATTTATGCCACATATTCATTATAAATCGAAATATATTTATTAAATATATTAATGAAAACTTTACAATTATTGTTATTAGTAACATCACTATAAATAGGATTTCCTTAACAATTGACAGTTTCAAAAACAGTCATTTCATCTCATAAAACCTTGTGTAAGTCACAAATAATATAATGAGAGCTACCATAGATATTGAAATGTAAGTTATACAAATTAATAATTAGAAATGAAATTGAGAAAAATCTTACAGCAATTAAATGGTACAGTAGTAGTATAAAATTAAGTTTTTTGACTTTAGGCTTGTGAGTCTCAGCTGACCAAAACCAGACTTATCATACAAGACATGTAAATGATATTACTGAAATAAAATCTAATTTTCATTTTTAAAACAGATACTTTATATAATTTATAAACCAGAATCTGTAATCACACGTTTGAAATTTAGTTTGGAAATCTTAAAATTCTAGAATGCAATAACATGTCCCAAACAGTGAACTTTCTTGAACATATCCCAGTTTCTTCTAACATTCATTATATGCTGTGTGACATTCATTGTACGGTTAGACTAAACTAATCTGGACTGGTGGTATTATCATAAACCTAGGATCTATTTTAGTTTCAAAAAAATATGCAAGTATGCAATATAACTTACTACATTCTTAAAAATTAAGGACTTTATTGGCTAATTTACTGATTTACTTATGTACTATGATAAATAAATAAAAAGTGTTTGGAATGATATGGTACTAAGTCTTATTTTAGTATGAACACAATATTTTTAGTTTTTGACATCAACAGATATTGAATATTCTAGACCCTTCAAAAGCATCATTTCTACAGTGTGTCTCAGAGAAAGCAAGCTAAACCATCTTAAAAATGTATCAATGATTAAATACATAAACATGATTAAAATACAACACAATTTGCAATGGAATTTCAGGTTTTTTAGAATATTATTACATTACTACACCACCAAATTATTTGCTCATAGACATATGTAAAATTGCTCTCATGTTTATGTAAATGATTTTCTTGGCTTAAATCAAGACAGCAAATAGAATTGTTTGCACTAACGGTACAAAATTTTAAAAAAAGAATATTGGGTTACACTACTGCATTTTCTCAACACATAATAGTTGTGGAACTCTGTAGAACTCCAGGGCACAAAAATAAATGACATATTCTCTATCTTCTGGGAACTCTTGACCTCAAATTTTCTGGTCAATTTCTCTACTTTAGTACAAAATGATATGTTTTGGATGAGGGACAATCATTTTCTTTTCTTTTTTTTTTTCTTTTTTGTATATTCTGCTTTACAGAAAAAGTACGTAAATTAGGTGATATTAAGGAATCATTTATCAATTCCTAGGGCTGAATAAACAGAAAACTATCTAATTTTATAGTGAGTGAGACAGTCCATTCGGAAGAGTCAATATTTTTTCACCTACCTAGAAGAGTGTAGACATGGAACAGAGCAAGAGCTTCCTGCACATACCTAGAAGTCAGTAGTATGGTACATATTTTGCTAAAAGAAAGAGCTTTATTGAAAGTTGTCTAACATGGGCACAGGAGGCATGCTTAAATCTGTCTTTCCAACTAGCCAGTGAGGTAGATTCTTAAAGGTTTTGAGGAATTGATGGGTCTGATTTTTAGGTAGCAGTTAGACAGTAGCAGTGGGTCAGTGGTTTAGGGAAATTCTTAAGGTTGAACAAATCAGTTAATCCACATCCCCGCTTCAGTGGTGCCACAAGGTCAGACAAGATATCTATTTCAGGATCCTTGCCTGATCTCAGTCTTTTAAACTATCTATCTTATAATAGGACCATGGATACATTCAAGTGGTAAGGAGCACAGTGCAAAGAAAATGTTTGCTCAAAAGGACGTAATTGTTGAAACATCTTACGAAAGACCCCAGGCTAGGGTTATGGCTCAGTGGTAAAGTGTTTGCCTAGCATGTGCAAGGTACTGGGTTCAATTCTCAGCACTGCATATAAATAAATGAATAAAATAATTGTTCACCAACATTTAAAAAATATTAAAAAGAAAAAAGAAAGAAAGATCTGCGCAAACAACAGAGACCAGAGACTCTCAGACCTAGGAAAGCAGAATGATTAAGTCCAGAATCCTCTGACCATAAATTCTGTAAAACAAGTTCCAAAGAGGACTTGTCAGCATGGGCCAAGAGGAATAAGAGTTGCCTTTAGGTTATTAGGTAAGTCTGCCAATCCAGAGCTGAGGATAATCTCTGTAAATCCAGAACTGAGTGATGAAATGTGGGTGGGATCTTCTACCTATCTCTTTCCTACTTCAATAAAAGCTAAGACACAAACAACAGAATTGTTACTGTCCTCTCTGGAAGTACCCACTCTCTCCCCATAAAATATATTTCCCTCTTTCTAATAAATTTTGCTTTACTTCTATGAAATATTTTGTCTTGCTTGAAATTCTCCCATGCAAGAATATAAGAGCTGAGAATACAATGAAATCTCTGTTGATATATCTCAGGTAAGATCTTATCTTCAAAATTGTGATGATATCTTGGGTCTCGATTAATGTGTGCAACTTTGTCGTTCTTGATTTTTACTCTTTTAGTCCTATATAGCAATTTCATGGTCAGCAACCCTCACTCTTGATTTTAGTTTGTGTAGCTCCTGGTTCCAAATCGAAGATTCCATTGGTTTGAGACATTTAGTTCCATTCTGCTTGAGGTGAGTGGAACTAAATCATTAGTTCATTATTAAAGGTTCCTCACAGGACATCAAGTTCTGAAAAAAAAAACACCTTACATATCAATTAGAAATGGAGAAGTCAATCTTAATAATACTTAGTAGGAAGTTTTTGGCCTATTCAGAAAGGACTAGGTTTCAAAAGCAGGGTATCATCTGTCAGTTGATTAAGAAACAAATAAGATGTCTTCTTTTCCTGTTGTCTACACAAGTCAATTTCAACACTGATTCCGCTATGTTTTCCTTGCTGTCTTATCTCTTGTGTTTTCTCATCAGAGTCCTGTCATGTCAAAACATTGTCTTAGAGATATTGAAGAGGAACTACATAAAAGAATGTGCTTAACATGCCTATGTTCTTCCTATTCCTCGTTATGTGTTTCTGTTGTGTGTTTAAGGTCAGAGATACACAGGATTTTCAGGATGTATCTGAAGCAATACGTGTCCTTCACATATTTTTGCCAGAAACCAAGTTAGGATTTGAAAAATATTTCAAAATAAGAAGATGTAGGCAATTCACCCTGACTTGCTTTCCATACATTGACTTCTTATGTTGAATTTCCCAGGAATTGGGAAATGATAGTTACATTAGAAGAGTCCAGAAAAAAAAAATCTTCTATCAAGTATTATACTATTTAGAAAACCCATTTGTGTTTTTATACAACTTCAAGTTTTCATCTCAATTCCACCATCCAGTACTTAACACTAGTCTAAATGACTTAATTTTACATCTGTAATATTGGAGTAATAAGAACATCTACCTCCTAGGAGGTTATTAGGATGAAATTATTTACTACAATTTCTATATGGAAAGTGTTCAGATAAGTGGCTGGCATTTCAGAGCACAAACACATGGGCATTTGCATACATGTATGAATGTACGATATCTACACATTTGTTATAATTACTGCAGCTGCTACAATCAGTACAGGAATAGTGCACTGAGTAGATGCCTAACTGCAAAATTCATTAATCACTATTTTACACAAAATCAAAATTTTAATTTCCATTTTTATAACATTGTTAATACATCAATGCTAATCTTCACAACCATACAATAATGGCCATCCTTACTTAATGTCCATAAATCTGAGGATTGGATAAGTTATTTGCACATAATTGTGTTATTCCTTAAATAGGTTTAAATTTATTGAACGTAACAAGCATTTTCTACTTAATTTTTCTGCTTATATTAAATCACATCTAAGGACACCAAAGAGCCCAAAAGATTCAATAAAGACTAATGCAGGAAGTTTTAAATTGAGCCTAGATATTTCTCAATCAATGTGGTTGATAATTTTGTGGTTATTATGTTTTAATTGTTTTTGCAAATATTTAAGCATTTATTTTTATTCACATTTTAAAGATTATGAAACTGATTTTAAGTGCGTTCTCCATGTTTACATAACTAGCAGTCGTTATAGTCTAGTTTACAACATATATAATCTCCTTCCATATTCACTATTATTTCATTGTCAAATCTCTCTAAGTGAATTAATGGGTATAAAGAATCTATAATAAAGAAATCACACTTCTTTATGTCTTATAGTAAAGGCTTAGCTGCTTAAGATTTTTCCAGAAAAAAGAATCAACATGATAGATAATAAGGATGTTGTTCAAATTATTATATTCTGCAATGAAGATAAATATCCACACTGGATTTGTATTCTTGGTATTCAGAAATCTCAAAGAAGCCAAAAGCAGGAAAAAAAGTAACCAGATTCTCAGTTGCGGTTCAAGAAACAGTATCCTCTGAAATAGTAGTGCTTTGTATTAAATACTGAAATTTAATATAATTCATAGCTAATTTGACATTTGACTTATTTGGTAAATTTTTTCAATGTTCATTAGAAAAATAGACTAAAATAGAGATGATAAATCAAATATTCTCTCAGGATTATAGAGAACCATATTTTTTCCTGATCTTCTTTAAGAAGCCAAATATAACTGAGAAACAAAATGTGACAACATTGAAAAATTTTTAATATTAACATATTTAATAATAATAGTAAGTAAAAATATTATTTTAAGACTACTAGAATTATAGAGTTTTGTGCCTTCAAATATATCACTCTTAATAGATTTCATAATTAAAGGTTCCTTGTAGGACATCAAGTTCTGAAAAAACACCTTACACATCAGTTAGAAATGGAGAAGTTATTAAAAAGAAGAAGTTATCAGTTAGAATTGGAGAAAGTTTGTTACTAACTTAATTTAAAAAAAATACAAACTATAGAGTAACTTCTGAAAGTAATTGTCATTATATTCTGATATTCAGGGATAATTGTAATTGGTATAATAAACTATAAAAATATTAACTGTAAATATTTACACTAAAATTACAGAAATCATTCATACATAATATTATCTGAAAAATTAGAAAATACACTTAAAATGCTTATACACACAAATGTCAGACATACTACACACCACATAAATTCATACATATATAAGTGAACAAACACATTCAGGGTGTCAATCCTGAAGGCAATGGGATAATGTGGCACCCATTCAGAAAATGCCTTAACCTTCAGATCAGGCAACAGCATGGTGCAGAGTATCCCCTACAGACTGCAGGAGGACTAAGCCCTAGTAGCACTTTGCCTCCATTCTAATAAAATTGATTTTGTATTTCTTGCCTCCAGAACAGTAAGATAATAAATATGTATTGTTTGAAGCCACTAAATATATGGTAATTAATTACTGTAATCAAAGAAAGTGAAAATAAGAATTTAGCTTTCTTTAGTAAGACCCTTCTGATCTTAATCAGTCAACATATTCCCTGAAATTAAGTAAATATTTCCTCCCCATTATTTTCCTTGTTTTCAATTACTGCTAGGAATAATAAATTATGGTTAACATTTATTATGTGTTTACTATATATCTTTATACTTTGCTCTCCAAGCTGCCAAATGAAATGGCCTAAGGTTCAAGTTGTTTGAAATAAATTTCAGCTTTCCTTTGCATGAGTATGATGTAGAATGATGTGGAAAATACTGTCAGTTTGAATTTTGTATTCACAGACCAGATCCATCCATTCCCAGGATAGAGATGCTGAGGAGTATTTTGGAGCGGAGTTCTGGCTAGTACATCTTAGGTCTAATCAGGCTACAGGATTTTTTTTTTGGAAAGCTATCTGCTCTGGAGAGATTAGATCAATATGTCTCTAGGGCCTGGCACTTTCCCATCTCTGAAAGGAGTCTGTATTTCATGTGTATCCCCAAAATTTAAGTGGTGGTTCAGGGGAGACAATCCTCCACACACTCTGCCGCCCAGAAATAGCCTTCCCAGGCTTAGTGCTGACTCTCTTCAGATCCAAGGTCAGATGAGCCACTGACCTTGGATCTGAATAGATTTTTCTAGTCAAAAAAGAATTGAGTAGGGCTCCCCTTAGTTTTTCAGACTTGAATGTTCCTGAGTCAAGTCCTCTCTGTACCTGTTTCACGTATGTATTCTTAGTTACACCATAGATCACATGGTAGGAATTTGTTGGGACATTTGCAAGTGTTTGCTATGATCTCCAGGCTACACAGTAGAGGAAAGCAAGGCCACCTCAAGATGGATCCAAGATGCCTTAGCTCTCTGTGGCCAGTTGAGAAACATTGTACTTTTCAAGCACCAGTGCACAGTGCATCCTTTGGAACAGCTAAGTTCAGGCTCCTTAGCCCATCTCAGGTTTTCCTGTACTAAATCTGTGTTTCTCTTTGTGTTCTCATTCCCTCTGTGATGAACCAGCACTGTTAATGCTGTGACAGCCACAACAGGCTTAGCTCTTTCTTTTTTGCTTATTGTACCTAAATTTATGAGTCTCTAAGGCACTCTCAAATGTCCAAAATTGAATTTTAGTGAAATACCTCTATCACCCACCTCACTGAGAGGTATTAGTCCTGTTGCTTTAATCCCAAGCTCCATAGCAACTAGGAATGTAAGCTTCCTCTATTCTGCCATATGGAATTCCCTTAATATTATCTTTAAGTTGCTTTGTTATTGTTAAATACATCAAATGGGAACCATGAACACTTTATAACATTCTTAAGGAAAGTAGATGATGATGTTCCTGTTTATTTTTTGTTGTTGTTGTTTGTTTTACATCAAATTCCTGCGTTATTAGTACTAATATTGTGTTTGGACACAAATATAATTTTTTTTTTCTAGAGCCATTGCCATAAGAAACATTCTTTGAAATTAAACATCAATGCCCATTTTATATCAGTGACAATTCAGACACTGGTCAGTTTTCGGAAAAAGATTTTCACAAGTGTTACCTTAGTTATGAATTCATTCTTTTTTTTTTTATTGGTTGTTCAAAACATTACAAAGCTCATGACATATCATCTTCCATACATTTGATTCAAGTTGGTTTGTATTTGGGGTAAAAATGGGAGTTCATGACCCACTTGAATGAATTCATTCTTATGAGGAATTTTTCTTTGTAGTTTTTCAAAACTCATATTTATCCATAAATTCTCCAAAAATGGCAAATAACTGGCTTTTAGAGTTTACATAATTAATACTTGTAAAATACTATCTTATCATATTAATCTGCCTTGATCCTCCTAAATTTTCCTTATTATTTTGATTTCCATCAGCTTTTGCTCAAATTTTGCTTCTGTTGGGCTGGGGATGTGGCTCAAGCGGTAGCGCGCTCTCCTGGCATGCGTGCGGCCCGGGTTCAATCCTCAGCACCACATACAGACAAAGATGTTGTGTCTGCCAAATACTAAAAAATAAATATTAAAATTCTCTCTCTCTCTCCCTCTTTCTCACTCTTTCTTTAAAAAAATTACTTCTGTTATTTAAATTATCATAAAGCTAGTTAAAAACACTCTTTAAAAATTGAAAAGTAATAGAAAATGTTACCAAAAGTCAAAAAATACAGTTCTTTGAAGTAATTGTTGTTTTCCTGAGATATAGTTCAGAGATAGCTCATTTTAATTTTAAAGACCAGAATAGGATATTTCATGATGCCTTGGAAATACCCCTATCATGTTTTAAAATGCCATTTTTAATAGAGGAGATTTCAGTGATTTGCAGTCATATAATCCAAAAATGTTTAGTAGACCATAGGTAAAATTATTTATACAGTGAATTCCTGATTTGACATTTTCATGGGAAGCATTAGTGTTTCTTTTTTTTGATCAAAAGAAATACTATCCTAGGTACATACAGGAAATAGAGATGCTTGCTCTTCTGTACCTAGTTATAAAAAAAGTAGTTAAGTCATTAAGAATTTTGAGTCCATTCTTACACTAAATCATTGTATTTCACTTCTTATCAAAATGACAAAGTTTGTAGAGTATTGTGATAGATATTTCTTTATAATGAATAAATAGTTTTTTTGCTTAAGTTTAGAAAGGAAATACTTTAAATATTTTTGGGCAAAGTGCAACACCTGGACCAATAATCATATCAGAAGCACACTGCTTCTATGGCCAAAAATCATATTAGCAGAATTTGTATTTAAACCCAATTGAAATTCCAATTTTTTTTTTCAATTAAACTCTCTATTTTTTTTTTCACAAAACATCTTATTTTCATGTTACACCTTTTAATGACATTTAAAAATGTGTAGGCCATTTATTTTATCTTAAATTGATACATATTCATTGTACAAATTGAGAAATTGGCATTAACATTCTTTATTGGACAAATACAAGGACTAGCCTTATTCTGCTTTCAAATTAAAAACCCCATGTCACCTGTAGTGGCTACCCTAAGAAACAACAGCAGCAATGACCACAAATGAGGTGAGATTCTTTGTGATGTATCCTAAAATTTTCCTCAGCTATTATTTTCATTAAAACATGAACAACAATGTACCATGCCTTCTTAGAGTGCTGAGCATACCCTACTATTATGACCAAAGTATTTATTTCTCTTCATGTACACCCTAACTAGACTACTGATATCAGGAATATTTAAACAATTTCAAAGAGATACCAAAATCTTTTAACTTCCTAAGAGAATTCTGGAATCATATGACTTACCTTTTCTTCAGTTTCTTAGTTGGTAAGGGAAACAGGTGGAATTGAATGAGCTCTATGATTTTTCTAAATTAAATTTTTATAAGAATTATTTGCAAATGAGAAGGTTATATATTTTTTATTTTACAAATGATAATTCATCTTTGAAGCATTGTTAAATTTTCTTCAGAGCAAATCAGTAGGAAACGCCTTTCTAATAAATCTTTATACCCATGCTAAAGACATATAAAAAAGCTTTAGCAGAATCTGATGTAGCAAGTCTTAAAAAAGCAATAATATGAAAAGTTTGTGATTGATAATTTAAAAAAAAAATTCTATACAGTATTCCTGATGACATAAAAGCACTCTTTAATTTTAAAAAGTGAACCCAAACCTCTATTTCCACACTTGAATGTTGTTTCTGAATCTTATTAAATATATTATTATTATTATTATTATTATTATTATTATTATTATATATTACATTCTCCAGTTTATTGGAGACCCAGGGAAGACAATTATTTTACTTGAAATTTGACTGGCAGAATTATGAAAATAATCACCATCTGCATGTAATTTAATTTTATAACCACTCTTGAGGCTTTTATTTCACTTGTAATAATAGTAATTATTATTAAAAATGCATATTGCATAAGGATAAAAAGGAAAGAAGTAGAAACTAAAGAGTGTGGTTATGTAATTCAATGTTAAATTCAAGAAGCCAATCATTTGGTTTCTACTATGTATGAAGTATTATGGCAGTGATAGCAGGGCATAAAAAATGATACAGGAATTATGCCTCTTCTGAATAAAAATAATAAAGTAGGAATAACTATCAACATAGAATAAGAAAAATGCAGATTATAAGCACAAATAAACAATATGGATTCATAGAGATTTACACTGTTTGATTGTTGAAGACATTGTGGAGAAATTAACCTGGAGTTCAAAATAAGAATTGAATTTGGCAATGCAATTACATTTTGTAAGACATTATATACATATATATGTATACTTTATATATATATATGAAAGCATAAAAGATAAGACATGATACTATTAATAGGGTATCTTCAGGGAATTATGAGTATTGTAGGACATAACAATGACAATTTTGATAGGACATATAATCTAAGAAGTAGATTGACTAAATAGTAGGACATATGACATAATAAAATAAGTATTTCATTCTTTCTTTCTTAGCCTCACATGAATAGATGTAGGAAAATTACTTAAAACATTAGAACTTAGGATTTTAGCTTTGCTTTATAGGACAAAAAATTTCTTTTATTGCATAAAAAAGAGGGGGTGAAAGAGCACAAGGTGAAGGAAAATGAGGAATGAGGGAAAAAGAGAAAGATTAATGGCACAAGCAAGAGGGTCTCCCTGATACATATAAAATTAGAATATACTGACAAATTTGAAGGACACATAATTAACAACAAGGCTAAAAATGAACAGTAGTCATGTCATTTTGGGAGGTGATATTGGTTCTTACTGAGAAATATAGAATATCAAATTTATATAAAATAAATATATTATTCAAAAAACAAAATCAAATATCTTTTGTGTGTGGGGGTGAAGAGTACTGGTGATTAAATCAATGAACGAATTAGTGCTAGGCAACTTCCCCACCACTGAGCTATGTCCCCTAACTAATGTAATGACTTAAAGCAATAAAATAACAATGATAATAAAAAATAGAACTGAATTGGGAATTTGATGGCAAGTTTATATAGTGTATGCTAATCTTGACCTTATAAATATGTTATTAATAGACATTTAATTTAAGATGTAACTAGGGTAAAGAAATTGAGACATTATATGAAATTGGATAAATTGTGTTGATACCCAATTATCCTACTTTATGCTTTAGCTTTCTTCAGGTTCTAAATAAATTGCTTTGTATCCACATTCTAATTTCAAAATTTGTGATGTTACTTCCCTATTCCTGTGAACTCTTTGTACTGATGTACTTGTGTCTCTTCTTTAAAAAATTTTAATTCTTTTCTCCTTTATTGGTGTAATATAATTATACATAATAGTGAGAATCACCATTACATATTCATACATGCATACTATATAACAGTAAAATTTGGTTTATATCATTCCTCAGTGTTTCCTATTTCCCTATCCTTCTCCTCCACCAATACTCCCCTTTCTTTAGTAACCTTCTAGCTTATTGATCTCCCTTTGATTTTCATGAGATAGTCCCCAACCTTTCCTTTTTCCTCACTAGCTTCCAAATATGAGAGAATACATGTTTTCTGAATTTGATCTATTTCATTTAACATAATGTTCTCAAGTTCCATCCATTTTTTGACAAATGATATAATTTCAATTTTTATGACTGAATAAAATTTCAGTGTGCATATATACCACATTTTCTTTAATCATTTATCCATTGACAGAATATAGGCTGGCTGCAAAGTATGGATATAGTGAATTGTACTGCTATGAACATGATTATGCAGTATCCCTATAGTATGCTGGCAATTATTTTGGATAAAGACTAAGGAGTGGTATAGCTGTGTCATATGGTGGCTCCATTTCTGTTCTGAATCTTCATACTTATTTATATAGTGTGAGTACTAATTTGCAATCCAAACAAAAGTACAAAAGTGTTCCTTTTTCTCCAAGTCTTTGCCAGCATTTTTTTGTTGTTGTTGTTGCTTCTATTCTTGATGGCTGTCATTCTAATTGGAGTGAGATAAAATCTCAATGTAGTTTTGATTTGTACCTCTCTAATGGCTAAGGATGTGGATTTTTTTCATCACATATGTGTTTGTCATTTGTATTCCTTCTTTTGAGAAGTGCTTGTTTGATGCACTTGGCCAATTATTAATTGATTTTATGTGTGTTTACGCGCACGCACGTGCAACATGTGTTTTGATATTAACGTTTTTGAGTTCCTTTTTATAGTCTGGAGAGTAATCCTCTGTCACAAGAGTAATTAACAAAAATCTTCTCCCATTCAGTAGGTAATATTCACATTCTTAATTGTTTCTTTTGTTTTGCATAAGGTTCTTCATTTGGCCAAAGTGGCCCATTCCTGTAATTTAAACAGCTCAGGAGACTGAGGCAGGAGGATTGCAAGTTCAAAGGTAGGCTCAGCTATTTGGTGAGGCCCTAAGCAATGTAGCAAGACTAAGTCTCCTAATAAAAATATATATATTTGGGATATGGCCCAGTGGATATGTACCTCTGGGTTTAATCTCTGGTACCAATAGGTAAACAAACAAACAAATCTTAATTTGCTTTTATCTCATTAATTCTTGATAATACTTCCTTAAACTTAAGTGGTCCTATTGAGAAAGCTATTTCCTGCTCCTTTTTATTGGATTTTTGACCATATGTTGTCTCATAGGAGTTCCATAGTTTCTATTCTTAGATCTTTGATTAATGAAAAATCAATGCTGACTTTCATGCAGAGTGAGCAATATGGACCTAGTCTCATTCTTCTACATATGGCTGGGTTTTCCCCCCATCATTTTTTTTAACAGGATATCTTTTCTCCAAAGTATGTTTTTGGCACTTTTGTCAAAGATCAGATGACTATATCTGTGAGGGTTTGTTTCTGTGTCTTCTATTCTGCATCATTTGACTATGTATTCTATTTTTATGTCAGTTCCATGCAGTTTTTGCTACTATAGTGCAGCAGTATATTTTAAAGTGAGGTACCATGATGCCTCTATCATTTTGAGGGGGAGGGGGGCTAGAATTGCTTTGTTTCTTCTGGGTCTTTTATTTTTTTTTCAAATAAATTTTAGGCCTTTTTTTTTTTCTAAAAAATTCTGTGAAGAACATCATTGGTATTGTGATGGTAATTGCAATAAATCTGTATATTGTTTTGACAGTATGGCCATTTAAACAATATTAATTCTTCCTAACCATGAATATGGGAAATCTTTCCATCTTCTAGTATCCTCTTCGATTTCTTTCTTCAGTTTTTTATAGTTTTTATAATAGATGTCTTTTTCCTCATTGGTTAGATTTATTCCAGTTTTCCTTATTTCTTTGTTTATTTTTTGAGGCTATTATGAATGGGATTGTTTTTCTGATTTCTTTATCAGTAGATTAATTATTGGAGTATATAAGAATGATAGATGTTTTGTGATGAATTTGTAACCCATTACATCGGTGAATTTGTTTATTAACACTAGCAGCCTTCTGGTGGAATTTTTTTGGATCTTCTCTGTATAGGGTCACATCATAGGCAAACAGTGATAGTTTGAATTACTAGTTGTTTATCACCCACCTTTATTTGATTTCTTTCCCAGTTGCTCTGGCTACTGTAGAGGGTCACATCATAGACAAACAGTGATAGTTTGAATTACTAGTTGTTTATCACCTACCTTTATTTGATTTCTTTCCCAGTTGCTCAGGCTAAAATATTTAGTGCTGCATTGAATAGGAATGGTGAGATTGGACATATTGTTTTGTTCCAGATTTTAAAGGATTCCCCCATTCACTAAGATTTTGACTTTGGTTTTGTTATATATAGCTTTTATGATGTCGAGCTAAATTTTTCTATTTTGAGTTTCTTCAGTGTTCTTTTCATAAATGAGTGCTGAATATTGTTGAAGGTTTTCTCTAGATCTATGGAGATAACTAAATGACTTTTTTCTTTGATTCTATTTATATGGTAAATTAACTTGATTGGTTTGCATAATTTAAACCATTCTTACCACTCTGTGATAAAACACTCTTGTTCAAGATGTAGAATTTTTCATAATATATTGTTAATATGATGTTTCCATATTTTACTATTGAATCTTCCATATAAGTTCATCAGGTATCTTGGTCTGTTTTCTTTCCTTGATGTGTCCTTATCTGGTTTTTATATGAGGGTGATACTAGCTTCATAAAATGAAATTTGAAATTTGAAGTATTTAATCCCTTTCTATTTCATGGGATAATTTGAATAGCTTTGGTATTAGTTCTTTAAAGATCTTTGGGGATTGAGATGATAATTCATCTGCTCCTGGGATTTTTGTGTTCAAAGACACAAAACTGTGTTTTGTGTTCAAAGGCACAAAACAATATGTCCACTCTCACCATTCCTATTCAATGCAGCACTAAATACTTTAGCCACTAAATATTTTGACTGTTGAGTTGTAACTGCTTGGAAGAGATAAGACTAACACACCCTAAGGCTTGGGAGATGCTACTCTTTTCTGGAAGTCTGGATCACAGGATTCTCTCAAGAATTCTCTTTGTGGAGCAGGGCGGCCAACCCTCCACATGTCTTACACACTCCACTGCCAATGAATACAGCCTTCTGAGGCTTAGTCCCTAAGAATATTCATGCCCACCTGTTCAGTTTCCTGACATTCTTCAGACACTCATGTGAGCCACCAGACTCAGAGACAAAGGGAATTATACTCTCCTATTTTTCTGACTTGAGTCCCCCGCTAAGTATGATCTTTCTGTGCCTGTTTAACTCATGTTCTGCTAGATATATCTTAGACCACATAGTAGGTGCTTCCTTGTACAGTATGACAATATTTGCTATGATATTCCAGGATCCCACAAAAACAAACTTCAGTGAGCCCTTCTCAGCTCTCTGCTTGCCAATTGAGAAATACAGAGCATTTTTCAAACCTGACTGTGTTGTACAAACTTTGAATCAGCTAATTTCAGGGCCTTTTTCTGTCCTATAGTAATTTTTGTGTTTGTGCCTAATATGCCCATTGTGATTCTCTCTCTTTGTGTGATCCCTCCACAATGTTGTGAACCAGAGTCTCTGCTGCTGCCTCATTTGACTTGGATCTAATGTACTCTACCTTGTTCTTTGTTCAATGCATCTGAATTTCTCAATCTCTAAGAGACTTTGTCCAATATTAAATTTAGGTGGATTTCTTCTTTCACCCACTCACCTGAGAAGTACTATTCTCACAGCTTGATTCCTGAGCCTTGGTGGAATTGCAAATGCAAACCATCCCTTATTCTGCCATCTCAAGTCTCCTGATTTATGTCTCTTAAGTATATATATCCCCTACTATAGAATCAATAAGGTGTTGAGAAAGAGCAAAGTATGTGTGAGTATTTAGCCATCTTAATTCCACACCAGGTTTTATCTGTTTTGGTTGTAACAGATTCCTAGGTAACCAATGTATAAAGCTTGTTTACTGAATATCCATTCATATTCCAGTTTCCTGACAACTTTATACCAGTAAGATATGGAACACTCCTCATTTCTTTGACCTAGAAACATTTGTGTAATCTGTTGTTGTCAGTATGCACAACTGGAGTTCCATTGCTTTCATGGCAAATTTGCCATGGTTTCTGAATGTTTATAGTGCACACTCTGTTTAGCACTTCCTTGAAGATTGACAGCCTTACTTCCACTCTTGTTTTCTGGAGCTATCGAAACTCAGATGAACATTTAGAGAAGAAAGCACAAATCACTCCATGGTGGGCCTCACACTTAAAATTTCTGGGTGATGCTGAGTTTGAGAAAGGCACCTGGGCCACCTTGGGCTAGAACATCCATGCTCTTGCATTTCCTCTCTCTCTCTTTTTTTCCCCTTGGTACTGAGAATTGAATTTAAGATTTTTTTTTAAACCATTGAGCTACATTCTCAGTCCTTTTTATTTTATATTTTTAGATAGGGTGTCATTAAGTTGTCTTCAAACTTGCGACTGCCTTCAAACTTTTGATCCTCCTGTCTTAGCCTACAAACTTGCTGAGATTATAGGTATGATCCACTGCACCTAGGTTCCATTGACTTTTTTTGGAGGGGGTGGGGGCGGGGGGCAGTACTGAGGATTGAACCCAGGCACAGTCAACCACTGAGCCACATCCCAGCCCTACTTTGTATTTCATTTAGAGACAGGGTCTCACTGAGTTGCTTATTGCCTTGTCATTGCTGAGGCTGGCTTTGAACTTATGATCCTCATGCCTCAGCCTCTTGAGAAGCTGGGATGACAGATGTGTGCCACGGTACCTGGCTCCATTGGCTTTTAATAAGAAAATGGCAATAGTTTCATGTTCCATCAGCACTCAAAGGAGTATACCCAGTTGAATATCAGGCCCCTTTTCATTCTAATTTCGAACTTTATTACTCTCCTGAGAGGAAAAGGAATTCCAATTGCTAAATGCCATAAACATCTACTCTTTTTCCACTTTAATAAAGAGAACCTGCTGCTCCTTCACAAAGATTAGAGCTCTATCCTGCAAGAAAATTAGGATAGTAGGTCAATTTGGAAATTCAATGGCATATCAGTATCCTCTCCTTCCATTGTTCTTCACAGAATACAAAGTATGCCTTCTCTCCTTGACCATTAACTAAGTGGTCTGAGGTATTCACATTTCTTTTGGGAAAAATTACTTATGTTTTACGTTCAATTCTTGATATGGAAGACTGCCAAACTTCTATTGTATTAATTTGGATGTCTTAATATTAGATGTTTTATGTTACATATTAATAGCAAATTATTTTGGGATTGAGTATTGTTTTAAGATTTTGAAATATGATTGATCAAATCTAGGCAAAAATGTTTTTCCTGAACTGGAACCAGATTTCTATCTGTGTTGCATTAGAATTAGACTGTTGCTTTATTTTGAGAAATTCTACTAAGTTTAAAAAACTTACTCAGTTTCACACATCTGCTAAATGGAATTGCCAATATTAAAATTGGAAATGTTTTAGTTATTGTTGTAAATTGATTTTGATATGACAGATGTTATGTGCACATGGACTATGTAAATATTATATTCATTTCAGGAAGAAATTATGCTTATACTATTCTTAAGTGTTCTTTAGCCATCATGAAAAACATTGTGTGGTGACATAAAGTTATGCTGTATAATTTAATTATGTGATAATTATATTTACCTACTAAGAATAGCTACAAAGTTGAAAATATAAACTATAAAGTCAATTAGTCAATCTTTCTAACAGTAAAATTGATTCTGTGGTTCTTTACGTAATTTGACAGGCTGATTGACATAACTAAATGAGAGGATCATTGTTTATAATAACAAAAATTGAAAAGTGTAGAGATAGATGTGCTTTGTAAGCTTATAAACAAAGCTGTCTTATGGAGCCTCTTGCATGTTTAAGCACTCTGATTCTCAGATGTCTTTTTTATTTTCCCAGTGTTATCACCTAATGTCCAATCTGATTTTGCATTAAACTTAGGTTTTTAATTGAAATAAAATATTATTATTTTAAATGCAATTACCTATGAGGACTCTGTCAGAGTTATTCTTCTGCAGTATTTAACCTCTGCTCTCCACCCTCACACAAATGAGATGGCCACTACTCACACAGTGGGAGTATCTGATGCACTTGAGTCCTTCCCATCTGGCTGCACACTATACCAAGCCCAGCAGGCTTGTAACTCAGAGTTGACTTCTCTCAGTTCTGCTGCCCTGCCTGCAGTGGTAGGCAGTCATTGTCTCAGTCACAGGGAAAGGGTGAGTGGGGACATTTTTTAGCTAGGTCTCCTACTCTTGCTGTAGAATATGTTCTTCAGAGGGAGAGATTTTCATTGCTCCTCCTCTTCAATGGAGTATTTTGTAGGGTTGGTGGAGTCCTGTGAGAAATAAATTGGCAGGTGGCTCTCTCATGTATGAGGCTCCTTTAGAATTTTAAACAACTTCTTCCTGCTGCTTTATCAATAATATAAACACTGGAATTCACCCTTCCAAAGACAGACTTGTCACCTTTTGGATTTTAATTCACTAGTTTCCTTCATAATCTCAGCTCAATAAAGGGCATCAAATATCCATGATTATCTTGATTATCAAGCATACTTTTGGGGTGGGGATACTGTTGATTGAACCCACAGGCACTTTAACCCCAAGATACATCCTCAGACCTTTTAATTAATATATTTATTTATAAATTTTGAGACAGGATCTTGCTAAGTTGCTTTGGGCCTCATGAAGTGAGTGAGGCTGGCTTTGAAATTGCAATCCTTCACCTAAGCCTCCCATGTCATTGAAATTACATGTGTGCACCCTGGTACCAGGTTCAAGGCCATTCTTGTTAGTTGGAAGAAGTTATATGGTGGCATGTTTATGTGGTTGTCACCAGGATCTTCTAAGTAAAATTAATTTCAATAGTGTTTTTTTTGTTGTTGTTTCTTTGCATGCTTTAGTCTAATTAAATGAGTTAAAATAAAGTTTTGGAGGTTCATTTTGTTAAGAATAAAGCAAATACTATTTGGTGGTATGGTATTTTGCTGGGAGCCATCAGCCAAGTAGGTATGACAATCTCCTTGCCAGCTTACTCCCATGCTGTCTAGTGGAAGGACTTCTGAAAGGTGACCTTGCTCAAGGACTAGGGCAGTTTAGCATAATAGGAGATTAGGGTGTTTCCCCTTTAGAATAGGGCAGTTTAGCATAATAGGAGATTAGGGTGTTCCCCCTTTAGAATAGGGCGTATCCTGCTGCTGAATTCCTCTTGAGTTCTTAGGGTCAGACAGTATATTTTGGGAGACAGAAGCCCATGCGGTGTGGATTTGGGCAGAGAGTGGATTTGGGCAGAGAACGTGGATTCCCCCAGAACGTGTTTGTAGACGGCTGGTGTGAGTTCGGGAATAAAGAATTGCTGTTTGAATCTACAAGCTGTGTGGAGACTCGTGATTTGTGTCCAGCCAGAGACTGCGGCAGTATTTAGCAATTATTTTTTAAATATTAATTCAACATATATGAAATCATATATTTTAACTTATAATTGTGGTTTTGACTACTTTTCAAATATAATGATTTAAAGTTCCAACAATGTAATGAAACTAACATTTTACTCAAACAATAGAACTACAAAATCGCATGACAATTTTAATTATGTTAATACCATATTTCATTGTTTTTTCTCTGGTTCACTAAAATACATTGGAGCTTTGTGTGGATTGTAATGTGGATGGTTCTTCCACCTTTATTGTTATTATTCCTCATAATGGAGTGTCCATTGTCATGCATATGTCTATGTTGTATGAAGTTGATACATATTATATTACCATTTTTATAATTCAAATGATTGATGCTAGCATTTCATATGGGTAATTATACTTTAGTTTTTGACAATGTCTTGCCCAGTAGTGCATGAGATGTATATAAAATGACTAGAGTTCTCACAATAACCCTTGGTAAACTCAGAATGGGAATCTATCTCCATATTTAGGCCCTAACTCTAAGGGATTGGCTAAGGGATGAGATGGTATTTTATAAATCTCTAACAGTAGTGTTTCTGTTTCATCTCTGAAATTGTGTCTCTCTTCAATGCCTCTGAAACCTACATTTATTTTCAAAGAACTTATCTCCCCTCTTCCTCAGGATCACTAACTTCCTTTGACATTTATGCCGTATCTTTTTTTTTTTTTAAAGAGGGAGAGAGAGAGAGAGAGAGAGAGAGAGAGAGAGAGAGAGAGAGAATTTTAATATTTATTTTTTAGTTTTCAGCGGACACAACATCTTTGTATGTATATGGTGCTGAGGATCAAACCCAGGCCGCACACATGCCAGGAGAGCATGCTACCGCTTGAGCCAAATCCCCAGCCCTTTATGCCGTATCTTTATCACTCTTGCCCTTCCTTGGTTTGGTCATTTTAGTATTCCCACAGCTCCTCTTCCTTATTTATTGAGGTCTCTATGATCTGCATCAACTCTTTCACACTATTTGTCTCATCATAATTCATGAGTATTTCAAGTGTGTGTACATATCTGTTTAGTTTTTTTTTCTCTCAAATTTTTTACTATATTGCCTACAACAATCTTTCTTCAGCCATAGTTTCCTTTGATTAAACTCTCAGCAACAATTGTACGTTTCCAAAATTCCATGACTATTATGGTCTTTAGACCACATACATTTGTAGATAATGTATGTACAGACTGACAATATTTTCACCCTTTCAATAGCTCTAGTTTTTAAATTGTAACCTAAAATCATGAGTATGTTGACTTCTCAGGTCCTGCTCTCCCAAGCACACATTACCAGCTGTTGTTAATCTACCATGTTGTTAATCTACTCATAAATAATGTCTGTTATTCTTTTTATTTCTTATAAATAGATCAACTTTCAAGAATAGGTCTTTATTTCTAAATTTTAACTTTCAAACAATATTTTATGCACTCTTGGACAATTTTCAAACATTTTAAATTTTCTTTTAAAATACAAGTTTTCTGCCAATTAAATTTATACCTTTCAAATAGAATTAGGTAGTTCATAGAACTATTTTGGTACCCTGACATTCTTCATCATACTTGAGAGGAAAATAAAAGGAATATTGAAAGGAATAACAGCATTATAACCTTGAGGAAGAGTAAACATGTATTTAACATTTTTTGTAAAGTTTTGACCAAGAAAATGAGCTTCAAATAAATTTAAAATAATGTTAACAAAACACTTTAATCTGATAATTTTAATATTATTAAAGGGAAATAGAATAGAATATCTAACAGGTAGCCTTTCATTTAGAAATAATTTAGGAAAATGAAAGCTGCCCAAAAGCCAAACAGTTTTGTCAAATTAATTTTGAAAATTTGAAGTGAAATATATTGAAATAAAAACTTCAGCCCAGGGACAAGATACAGAAATTAGGAACTTTTGTGGCAAGAATAAATGAAGTAAATCTTAAACAGCATTTCCTCTGCTTTCCGTAGAACTTTTTAATTCTCTTCTGACATGTCAAAATTGGGTTCTTGTGTTGCAAATTTATGTATTATATATATTTCCACATGCATGTAATATAATATCAAATATTTTAATTCACATATATATGCTTGTTTTGCAACACCATGAACAAAATATCTGACAAGAACAGCTTAAAGGAAGAAAGCTTATTTGGGCCTCATAGTTTCAGAGGTTTCAGTTCATAGATGACTGACTCCATTACTCTGGGCTCAAGGGGAAGCACATCATGGAATAAGTTCCCATCAGAGGAAAGAAACTGACTTTATGGTGGTCAGGAAGCAGCCAAGAGAAAAAGGTAGGAGCCACAGAGAACCCCCTCCTTTTCAGGGTATACCCCGAGTGACCTCACTCCACAGCCATGCTCTGCTTGCCTACAGTTGCCACCCAGTCCATTAAAACTAGATGGACATTTTAGGTTACAGATCTCATAATCTGATCATTTTGCCTTTGAATATTACTGCATTAATAGAAACTTTTGGGGAACATCTCATGTTCAAACCATAACATATCTACATATATGTACTTGTGTCTTCCTCAGTCAATGTAAAATAAGAGCAATAGTAAAGAAAATTTTTAAAATGAAATCTAAAGGAAAAATAAAAATACAAATAAAAATATAAAAATAAAAATTTTATGAGAAAAGGGTTTTAAGTACTGTCTCTTGAATTATGAAATTTTGCAAGACAAACCCCCTAGGCATTCTTCACAATTTTCTTTGAAGGGATTATCCTAAACATTTGTGTATGTTAATTTGCACCTTACTATTCATTTAAAATCATAATTTGACAATTGGTTAAAGTACAGACTTTAGTAAAGAGTACCTTATGGTCTAATGCAGATAATATTTTTGTTGTTTTGTTTCAACAAATTTTATAGAATAGTCACACTCATTTGTATATACATAATCTTTGTTTTCATAAATAGTTATGAGAGACTCATTGACCACAAACCAAAAACAGTTATGATGTGATTATTTCTAAAACCAAAAGTTTCACAACTTCTAGTCTAACAGAAAGATATGCCATTTGAAGCCAAATAAAGGTGTGTCCAAATTTGGGAATTACTTATGCTGTAAGAAAATTCAATTAGATCATCCAAATTTACCTTTGTCTCTCTCTTTTTTCTTTTTCTTTTTGTTAATGGGGATTGAACCAAGGCACCCATAACCATTGAGCCACATCCCCAAACCTTTCTGAACATTTTTTTTTCTTTTGAAACAGGGTCTTGCTTGATTATTCAAAAATTTGAATTGCTAACACAGCATCTTGAATTTAGAGGTATACTGGTAGTATTTGTTGCATATAGGATTCTAAATTTTTTATCAGTAAAATGAAAGAACTACTAAGTGAGTATCAAAATTCATGCCCATAGAAAAAAATATGCAATCAATCTAGGAATGTGCCAGGGTTATATAGTAGGTGCTTAGTAGACATTAGGAAGCTGGGAAAAAACACATCAGATAATTTAAATTATGTCCTCAAACAATTCTCAGTCTTGAAACTATGATACATCACAGGATACTAGGTAATTTATTTAGAAGGATATTGTCTCAATAGTGGAGAATAGTTTACCCTGGAATAAATAATCTACTTGTCCTATGTAATGAAACTTAATAGCAATAATCAAATGATCAAACTGTTTCTAAATGATTTAGTTGTATCCCAGAATAAAGTTCATTAATATTTATGAGTATAAAAATATACAACTTTCAACAATTAAAATTCACAGTCTGGTAGCTAATCAAAGAATTGTAGGCATGAGAAGAGGTAGGAAATTATAACCCTTAAAATGAGGAAAATTAAATAAGACATCTAAGACATATCACAGATCCTAAAATTAGCATACAAAGATTTTGAAATAGTACTTCAAACTGTTCTAAATATTCAATATGATAAGCAGAGACATGGGAGCTATAAAAATGACCCCAATAAAGCTTGTAAAGATGAAAACTATAATAAAAATATGAAAAACATAAAACAATAGAGTCTACAAATAATGGAAAGAACATCTGTAAACCGTGTGACAATGTCACACAAGTTAATGTATTTGTAACACAAAGGGAGAGGGTAAAAATACAGTTCAAAATAATGTGTGAAAAACTTTTGAAGCTTATAGAAACAATGTTTCAATGATCTAAGAAACTTGATAAAACTACAGAATTATGAAAGGAAACACAATGCATCTCATAAACCAATTGCTAAACACTGTTGATCAATATTCTAAAAACATAAGGAAGAAGGAAAATAATAGATAAGTTATCTTCAAAGAAGGAGACTTGAGGTTTACAGCATATCTCTTGTCATAAAGGATGCAACCTAGAAAACAATGGAGCAACATGCTAAATTCTTATTGAAACAAACATATACGTTTAGAATTCTATACCTAGAAAATATTTTTATAAAATATACAGAAAACATAGAGAGCTTTACATTGTCTTTATATAGAGATATACAAACAAATCACAGACACAAACATATGTCATATATAAACATTGATGGAATTCTTCACCAGAAGGATCATGCTACAAGAAATATCAAAATGAATTGTTTAGCAATGATAAAAAAATGGCAATGTTAGAACGAGTTCCCCAAAAGGTAACTACATTGTCATATTTTGTTATTGTTTAAATATCATTAAAATACATATGATTATTTAAACAAAAATGCAATGCACTGTGGGTTTTATAACGTTTTTGAGGAAAATGTCTGACAATACCCATATCACAGCAAAGCATATATGCTTATGCTGAATAAAAGAGAACAAACAAAATGATTTCATTAAGAATAATTCTATTTATATAAAACATGAGAAAATATAAACTTATCTTTAATGACAAAAATCTGATGGTTAATGCCTAAAATGATAGAAATGTATGAGGGAGAGAGAGGTGTTCAAGATTACAAAAGGTTATACTAAAGCTTCAGGAGGTGATAGAAATGTTCATTATTTTGATTACTGTGATGGCTTCATGGGTGCATGTAATTGTCAACACTTACCAAGGTGTAACTCAAAACTCATGAGTTGTTTCTATCTCAAAATATATCAATGAAATTGATTTTTTAAGAAGAAAGGTTGAAGATGAGAGATAAATGCTATGACCTCTTCTACCTTTATAGTCTCATATCTGTTGGGAATTGTATCATTGGAGAGGAAAGCCTATGATTAAAGAGCACAGTTTTTTGCTATCGAATGAGTGTTCAATAAATATTAAGTGAAATGAGCTAAATGCCAGTAGCAGGCTGCACAGGAATCTGATCCCCCTTGATCTCATTGAGGCAAGTGGATCTTCCAATCAATAACTATTAAACATGATATGCTCTTTTTTTTCAGCTCTTTGAAAATGTCTTGCTATATGACATTAAAATTCTCCCATTTTTCTGATACACCACTTTATTTGTAAGCATTAACTTAC
This sequence comes from Callospermophilus lateralis, assembly GCF_048772815.1. Classification (NCBI taxonomy): domain Eukaryota; kingdom Metazoa; phylum Chordata; class Mammalia; order Rodentia; family Sciuridae; genus Callospermophilus; species Callospermophilus lateralis. Next base: position 2,885,081 of record NW_027514663.1, on the reverse strand, counting down.
AAATGCCTTGCTGAATGCTTCAAACCTGAATAACCTGGTCAACTTAGGGAATCTTGACCATACTCCCCACACACCTAAGACTACGGTAGCATATTTCAACATTCCAACATTTCAATGTCTAATATTCCACAACTGAACTAGTTTTCAGTCATGGAATTAGAGATGTTGGGATATCATCATTCATTACTAAAGCAGTTTTTATTTTTTACTTTAACATTTATTATACATATGATGATAAAAACCTTTATATTACAGTAACTGAATTCAAACTGAAAGCTTATAAATGAATATGTGTGATGAAATTTGGCAGTGCCATATAGCCTTGTATTTTATGAGATATGTAAGGAAGTTGTGGTTATTATTACATAGGTATAGTAACAACAACAACAACAAAATAAATGTTAAAAGAGATGACATTTAGGCTGAGTTGTTGAGGATAACTTGGTGTTTGTCAGGTAGAAAAACAGAAAATGATCATTTTAGAAAGAAGAGTATCTACAAACAGTAGAACAACTGTGTTGCTTGCATAGCAAATGGAAATGCAGCCAAAAATGAGGTTTCAGAGGTATTTAAAAAGCAGACTAGGGTCTCTTACAATCCCTATTGAGGAGTTTTAAACCTGACACTTCAGATTTTACTAAGCCCTATTAACACTAATGGATTACTTGCTCTCCCCAAATTGCCTTGTTATAATTATCAAAGTTTCATTCTATAATGTAACATTTGTTCTTATTGTTTATTTATGGGACAGGTATCTTAGAAAATATGTTATATTCTCTTGCTGGGAATAGTAGCACATGCCCTGTAATCCTAGCAGCTCAGGATTACAGCTCAGGCTGAGACAGGAGGATTGCAAGTTTGAAGACAGAATGAGCAATTTAGCAAGGCCCTAAGCAATTTAGTGAGACCCTATCACAAAATAAATAAAAAATAAAAAAGGGTTGGAGATGTGGCTCAGTGGTTCAGTGCCCCTGGTATCAGTTTCTAGTATCCCCCCCAAAAAAAATCAACATCTTATATTCTCTTAAAATCCTAAAATCTTGTATTAGCGCTTAACATTTGTTTCTGCCAATTCCATAAACTGATGATTCATGTAGTGTTCAGGCCACATGGAATAAGCTGTATTTTATACCAGGAGATGTTTTTCTGACATTTATTTCTATCCTTTTCTCAAAATACATAGGGAAGTTAGGATTATATTAATTTTGGAATCATCATGTGAGGATAGTAAATGATAACTAACAATAATATTAATATTAGTGACTACACATTGAGTGTCATCCTTATGACAGATATGAGGTGAAGTATATTTATGGTGCTGTTTCCTTTTATCCTGTCAACTGTCTAGTGAGGCTGCCATTTTATCAAGGAATAAACTGAAGCTCCAAATGGTTAAACTCATATAGATATCTCAGTGCCACTCTGTTAGAGTCCAAATAATGTAATAAAACATAAGGTTAATGAAATAACTGGTACCTTGCTAAACCAAAATAACTTGTGTATTCTCAGGATATAATTTAGACTATAAAGAGAACTTAATATGCCCAATTATATTAACATTAAAATGAGAAAAGCAGTTTCATTGTTAAATATTCTATTACTCATTTAAAATTCAATCTACAGAGACATTTTAAAAACAAAGTATACAAAAAGAATAATTTGAATTCAAATGCTAAGTGCTTCCAATTCTAGTGGAAACACTGGAGGTTGTTAGGAAATCTTGAATGAATATCTATAAATTAGACATTTACATAGAAGGGGTTTTATTTTTGACGCTATATAATTTTGAATCTGCAGAGTATATATGTGTTTGGGTATAATGAGTTAAATTGTAATGCTGTTACTAGTATAAAATAGGATCTGTCAATTTCAAGACTCAAGTGTAACCCACATGCAATCTATTTAATTGAAAAAAAATAGTAGCAGTGTGTTGCTTCTTTTGTGTGCTTTATACAGGATAAAATGTCAAAGAGTAAGAAAGGTTTTAGCAATTCAGCTTCTAATGATTTTAATGACAGATGTACACCTCAACCCCATGAGGCATCATGAAAGTTTATCCCATGCATGCTTTAGACAGATGTGCCTACTGTAAGTCAAAAACAGATTTTTTTAAACTGTCAGTATAGAGGACCAATTCCAAATGTGAATGCATACAGCACACTGTGTGTTGATTACTGTAAAAATAGTCATACATATTACCATTTCTTACACGACATTCTTTAACATTGATAGTGATCCATAGATCAAAATGATGATGAATGGAGACAAAAATATACTGTAACTTCACTCTTACTTCAAAATAAAATAAATATAAGGGCCACAAATTTTCTTCTATATAATTTAATAATTAACAGAGTTATTCAAACATTATTAGCATCTTGGTTTGAACCAGATTTCCCAATAAGCTCATCGGTTCATTTTTTTTAATAAAACATACTTCAGTGAATGTATTAGGAGTACCAGAACAAATATTGGGAGAGCTATGACTATAGAGTGTCCTCTTAGTAAATGAAAAATGCAACTTTGACTTAAAATATCAATTGAAGTCAGGTGTGTTGCTATCCAAAACACACCTGACTTCAATTGATATTTTAATTCTTCCTTGGGGCAGAAGGATTACAAATTCAAGGTCAGACTCAGTAACTTATCAAGACCCTGACTCAGCATAAAAAAATAAAAAGGATTGGGAATGTAAATCACTTTTTAGTTTAATACTCATTACCAAGGAAAGGAAGAAAGAAAATAAATCAATTAAATGTTTTATAATAAATTAATTTCTTTCATTTATACTGTCCATATTTAATTATCACTTTTACCCAAAATTATAACGTTACTTCAGATTTTTTCCATCAGTAAATAATGAAAATTCTTTAATAAAATTAAAATAGAAAATAATTATAAAATAAAATAGAAAATAATTATATTACTATTAATTCAGAGATAATAGCTTCCCAGAAGTTGAAGTTAGTCAGTGTACTTTGATAGTGATCTTTGCAAATTTCACAAAATATACCTATAGAAATACATGTGATGGCAACAGTGATTTCATCAATGGCATTAATCCCTTACCTATTCTTATACCTGTTCATCTACCAGACAACTTTACTTTTCACCAGCTTTCTTGTTTTTTTTTTTACTTTACCATGAAAGCATTCCAGTGATGGTCTGTTGAATAATGAGATAAACGGAGAAGATAAATCTACCCAGTCATCCCACATGAGGCCAATCTGTAGCTGATCATCAGACATATGAGTGAGTCTAGATGAGCCCAGACTAAATTGTCAACCTACAGACTTGTGAACTAAATGAATACTTATTGATTTAAGGCACTGGGCTTTGGGATGATTTACTGACTGTAATTGTAGCAATAGATCATTGATTCACATCTCTTTCTTTGGAGTTTAGTTTGGAATGTGTGCTTAAAAGGTATATCTGATTGGAGCTGTATCTAATATAAAGGTTTAAAATATTAAATTTATATTTTTCCACAATCCTACATTTAAAGAATATTTATTAATTTAAAGTGGTGTATGGCTCTCTAACTAGATAGGTATTCAATCACAGGATACTTTACCATCTCAGCACACTAGCATTAAAAATAGAATACTGTCCCACCAGTATTTTCTTCTTGGAGCAATAGGAATATTAGTTCCTTTATAAATTAGTTCTAATTTCCAAACAAATTGTCAATTATTCTGATGGAATTATTGTTTTATGGATCAATTTTGAATTCTATTTACTAGAAATATTTTTGGGATTAAAGACTAGCTATTGAGCTCTCTAAAGTACTAAATCTTTCTAATGTGACTAATTTTCTATCATTGCATTTGACTTTACAGTGCTTATTAGTATTTCAAAAATGCATAATTTTGTTGCCTGTAACAAACAAGGGTCTGTCTGAAAACTCTGGCTTACAGGCTGGATATTGCCTGCCACCTTTCTTTGTTGTTTCAAATGAAGTTATTAAAGCATAACTGTGTTGATTAATTTGTACATAACCTGTGGCTTAATCACACCACATTTTAGTATGTTTTATTTTACATTAGAGGAAGTTGAACCTACTGCTACTGTACCACTGAGGTACACCCCTAAAACTTTTTTATTTATTTTTTTTTATTTTGTCACAGGGTCTTGCTAAGTTGCTCAGACTGGTGATGGACCTGTGATAATGTCTGTCTCAGTCTACCAAGTGACTTATGCTATAAGTTTTAAGACACAAGATTTATTTTCCCCCACTGGAGATTGAACTCAAGGGCACTGACTACTGAGCCACATCCCTATCCGATTTTGTATTTTATTTAGAGACAGTATCTCACTGAGTTGCCTTATTCCTTGCTTTTGCTGAGACTGGCTTTGAACTCTGGAGCCTCCTGCTTCTGCCTCCTGAGCCACTGGATTACAGGCATGCACCACCACACCTAGCTTTAAGATATTGTTAAGTAAATATATATTAAATCATAAATTACAGGGCCTTTGGACAGTACTTATTGCAGGATAAAATGTCTCCTATGATAAAATTCAAACTAAGACAATTAAACAGGTGATAAAATAAGGTACTAGAATCCAGGTGTATCTAATATTTTTTTCACTATAACACTCTTGTTGGTTGAATTGTTTCTCTCTCTCTCAAAAAAAAAAAAGATGTTGACATTCTGATCCCCCACCATTTTTATCATTTGTGTTTCTCTGCTGCTCTTGTAAGATTTTCAAATTGTAAATATTCAGCTTTCATAAATGCAGGCTGAAATGAAGAATGTGCACCTCGAGTTTCAAAGGGGGACAATTCGGAATTCTCACTATGTGAATTATATCAGAAACTGCCTTTGGATCCTCCCTGCCACTTGCATTTCACAGCCAAGTACCAATGACTTTTACCTTATTTTGTAGTAGGATCTTTGCAGATGCAACTTAAGGTAAGTTAATTAGAATAGGCCCTCATAAAACAAGGTCTGTTTCCATATAAAAAGAAGAAAATATGTACCTGAGGCAAATGTAGATAATGATAGTCTAAAGGAAGAGGATAGAATGATATTGTAGGCCATGGAATGAAAAAGTTAGGAAATAGCAACAAAATTTTCTCCCCTACAGTTTATAGAGGGAGCACCATACTAATGAACTCTTGATATCAAGCTTCTAGCTTGCAGAATGATTTCTGTGAGATAATAACACAATACAAAAAAAAAAATGTGGCATTTTGTAATAGCAGCCTCAGGAAACCAGTATAAATTTTGGTACCAGAAAGTGACTTGCTGCTCTTATAAATACCTAAAAGTGTGGAAGTGTTTTGGGGAATTGAATAAGAAGTAATTGGAATAATTTTGAGAAACTTAGAAAAAAATCTAGATTTCTATGAAGAGGCCATGGCAGAAATTTGGACATCACAGATAATATTGAGAGTCCTAAAGGAACAGAGCATATGTATATGTATATATATATATATATATATATATATATATATATATATATATATATATATATATATATAAATGTATACATATATAAATATATACATTTAATGAATATAATAATATTGATTCAAATATATGTTAAATATATTTTTCATGATTGTGGCTGGGGTTGTAGCTCAGCGGTAGAGCACTCACCTAGCACGTGCAAGGCCCTGGGTTCAATCCTCAGCACCACATATAAATAAATAAAGTATTGTGTCAACTATAACATATATATATATATATATATATATATATATATATATATATATATTTATGAACAGAATATTACTGGAAATATGAATTTAAAGATTATTCTGTTGAGCTCTCACAAGAAAACCAGGAAAATGTTTTTGAACCACAAAGGAAATAGTCTTCTTTATAAATGGACAGATGTTTCAGCTGAATTGACAACTTCTGAGTGGACGTTAGAATTTGGAAGTAAAGTACACAGATATTTAGCTGAGTACTCTTCCAAGCAAAGTGTAAATGGTGTCATCTTTTTTCCTCCTTGCTGCTTATAATGAAATGTGAGAAAAAGATAAATAAGAAATAAATTATTAAGCAAAAAGTATTTGGAGGTTGGAAAAATTTATAGTCTATCAAGTAGGGTACTCTGAAAGCAGAATTAAAGGTAGGCTTAAAAACTATGCTAAAGGAATGAGGTAGGTGTGTGATTCATATTTCCCATGAATAGAGATACAGTTATTTGATCAAGAACTATAAAGATCTTCTTTCCTAAAGACTTGGACACTAATGAATTTCAGAAGAGTTCAACAAATTATATAAGACTATCAGATCAGCATAAATACTGTGAATCTAAATTTTTAAAAAGACAGATGGGACAAAATGAAGGAGAATTACTCCCAGAGCAAAGCAATACATGTAGAGACTTTAAGGAGAACCCTGGTGGATGGGCCAGGAGAGTGTGACTGACACCCCAGCACTCCCGGAAGACAGAGCATCAACCAACTAAAGATGATTCTCAGGCCTGAAAATCTAATGTTATTTTGCCTGCTGGGTTGGAAACTACCTTCTGAACAGCACCATTATAATTCTTTCATTTTTGCCTTTCTAATGGAACTCTCTATTCTAGACCAGTCCATCAGGTCTAGGAAAATAATCTATCCGATCTCAGATAGCTTATTTTCTATGTTCCATAGGTTCACAGATAGAAGGAATTGTGCCCCACTATTCACCATACCTGGAGTCTCACTGTACCTGATTTATATGATTTTTAAATCATAGATTTATAGTTGATTACACTTAATTAAGAAGTTGAACTTAGAGTTGAAGCCACAGTGAGATAAATTTTTGGAAATGCTATGATAGAGTAAATGTATTTTGCATTTGTGGGAAGTACATTAATGATTCCTTATTTGTTTCACTTTATTTTTTTTTCTTTAACTTACTAAGTGTACTTATTATTAGTTGATCCCTAATCTTTCTCCCAGGAAAATCTCCCTCAAATGTGTCAAACAACATAAGATAGTAAATTTGATTCTTTTACATTTGGAACTAATTCTATTGCAATCCACTGCTCTTATAAAGATGCTCCTCAACTTAAAATGGGTTATGTCCCAATATATCCATTACAAGTTGGAAATACCATAAGTTGGTAATTGATTGCACCTAACACAGTGGAAAATCATAGCTTAGCCTAGCCTACCTTGAAAATGCTTACATTTTCTTATAGAAAGGAAAAAAATCTATCAAAAAAACCCTACTTCATAATAAAATGTTATCTATTTGATGTAGTTTATTTGATACTTGCACCCAAAAATTTATGGCTGCAGAGTGCACTCCAGAGTGTGGATTGTTAATCCTCACAATTACTTTTGGCTGATTGGGAGCTCCAGCTCACAGCTAGCTACTGCCCAGCATCATGAGAGTATCACAGCACATTTTGCAAACCTGGAAAAAAAATTCAAAGCTTGAGGTATGGTTTCTATTGAATGTATACATTTTCACATAATTCTAAAGTGGAAAGACAATTAAGTCTCAATGTAAGTTGGTGCCATCTTTCCTATTTGCTATCTGAACTTTCTGGGTAGGTATTATTCTGGAATTTTACATCCTTTACATTATGAGATTCTTTATCATTGGATCCCATGTTTAAGGATTGCTAAGGTCTGAATCTTTGTGTTTCCCTACATGGGACCCTAATAACTGATATGAAGGGCAGAGCCTTAATTAATTAGATAAGTACCTTTATAAAATAGATCCCAAAGATTTGCATTTGTCATCGCTGTTGTAATGACAAAGATAAAAGGTAAAATTCTGTGAATCAGGAAGTGGGCCCTGACCAGACATCAAATGTGCTCATGCTAGCAAATGAATCTTGGATCTGATTGGTCCAACTAATCAATTGACCTATTGACCAATTAAGCAAATTGATTTTGGATCAAATCAACTGGTCTATTTCTTTTCTGTTGCTTATACCCATACAGTTTATGCTATTTATTATAACATCCTAGAATGGAGTAGGACAGGGATTTCATGTCTTATTCTCATTTGCTCTCTCATTCCGGTATTTCTTATAACAGCTTCCAGAGAAATGGAGGATAGAAAGTGAACCAGCAAAACTTTTAATAGTAAAACATAACTCCTAGGGGTTTTTATCTTCAAGAAGTTTTTATATGTCTCAGACCTTCCACAATTGTGAAAAGTCCTATGGGACTTGCTGCAAGCTGATGCTTCAGCATCTATTATTGATCCTGGATTCACTATAGGCGAGCTGGATTAGCAGTTTGGAAGGGAAACTGAATGTGCACAAAAAATAATGTTAAACTGAGAACCATGAGGACAACTGGAAACTGAAAGAACATACCAAACCTGTCTTCTATCACCTTCAACCTCCAAGTAGAGGATCAGATTGGTCCAACTAATTAATTGATCTGTGAATCTTGGATCCGATTGGTCCAACTAATCAATTGATCTATTTTCTCCATCTAAAGATGGAGAAACCAAAGCCCAGTACCATAGAGCCACACACATGAATACATGACTGTTCAAATCTTATATATAATGCTTCTTTTGGTTGTTATTAACCTTAAGCTATGTAGGAAAAGTAATTCTGAAAAATGTTTAGGTAGGCTTTGAGAATAGTGGAGACAAACTTGTATATCCACAGCCAGTAAAATTTCTAACCTCCAGGATGCAAATTCTTTGTGTGGAACTGTCATGTGTCATAGTTTTATCCACTGATGCCAGTTCACTAGAACATGGGAAGGACTCACTTTTGTAGTAGGAAAGCTGACAGAGAATTTATTGATGTCACATGAATGACTCTTCTTTCTTCTAAAGCTCAATTTGATTGTCCTTCACTCAAGCCAGTTTAAATTTTTTCTTACATTTTTATGCAATTTAAACTGTTTTGCGAGGGCTCCTTAGCTTTAAAAAAAAACAATGCTTGTTAATTCTAGGTAAAGGTTTTGTGAAGTATTAATTTAAAGTTAATAGATTAAGGAATTTTTGAAATTTTACAACTATAATAAACCAGTACTTAAAAGAATCTATTGCTCTATCTAGAGTTTCAGTTTAATGAGCGTACTAACATTTGGGCATCTATTACACATTGAAAAAAGTTTTGAATAATTAAGGATAATTGGCAATAGAAATAAAATGAGCAGAAGAAAATGACCACATTAGACATTGGCAGAATGTTCTTTCAGAAAGAAGGGAAGAGGAGGATTTTAAATAGTGATCTGAACTGGTCAACTGTGTTATTGTTTTGAACTTTTTTTTTCACACTCTATATGTTTTAAAAGTAGTTTACAAGGTTTCCTCAGATTGCCCACAAAACACTATTGGGATTAAATACCAATCCAATTATGACTATATTTAATGGTTGTGCAGTGTCCTTTTCTAAGTGTCAATTAGCTTTAATTTTAATGTAATTTAAATAGCCAGGTCATTTTTAATACCCTACCTAATTCCCAGCAAAATTGCTTATTGTATTTTTCAATACAATATAATTAAGTCTAACAAAATTCCATTAGGGACATTTTTGTTGTTTAAAAACAATCTTCAAAATAGCATATTTGGGGCACTAATTTATATTAATTTTTATAAAAATTATCTTTTCTGTCATTTAAATAACCATGCTAAAAATTATATCATGGTCTACCTGGCTTTATTTAAAACCAGATTAGATAGTTTTATATATTATATTTATTTCTGAGTGTACAATTATCATTTACATTAAAAACACTTTGGCATTCAAAATAGAAGGCCACCATTTACATTCTTACCAAATATATATGAAAGCAGCAGTGAATCAACCACACATAAGACCCAGAAGTGCACACAGCCATGCCTGCAAATACACATGCACACCAACAGTCACACATTCTAAGATGAACATTTACAACACTACCACCCTCAGAGGTTAAGCCTGAAATTAATTCTTATTTGAGTTTTGCAGAAACTGCAAATCTTACAAGTAAAAATAAAATAAAATGACTAAAATAGATTTGAAAAGTAAAAGTCTATTCATTTATTTTCATAACTTGCTCTAAAGTCTCCACCTATTATAGTTATATACCAATACAACTTGTACATCATAAGAGCTTGGGAGTATCTATTAAAATCAGATTTATGTACATTATTGAGGACCTCCTGAATTATGTTCTTTTTGTGTCTTAGAGGTTGCATATAAAGTTGTGAAAATCATTTGTGGGGCAGTGGTGGTGTGACTTTATTTATTTTTTAAGAAGGTACATTATTGATGCCTGTCTTCTCCAATATTAAAAATAAATGTTCATAGACCATAATTCAGTAAAAACAATAATGAAGGAAAAAGAAAGGTTGGCAAGTGACACATTTTATTCTGTAACATCCAGACTTCTTGAATAAAATGTTGCTTGAATTGTGTAAAAGTATTAATCTGGAAAAAAAGAAGGAAAGTACTATGTGTTGAGCTTTCTGTTTTTTATACACTGAACTGTAGTCAACAGAGTGTCACAGAGACAGGCAGAGAAGGTAGAAACTATTTCAGATCATTGTATTACAGCTCGATTAAAGTAGGAAATGGGAAATTTTATTGGACTTCTACATACCAAATCATCCTTCATATTTTGAGATGAAAGAAAATTAGCTGAGCCACAAACAGAGTTTAGGAAAAATTAAGTAAAATGAGAACAAAAACATTCAATATCTTCTTTCTCCAGTATTTCATTTACAAATATTTATTGGCCATCATTTATATGCCAGGCTCTGATACTACATTAAAGAAACAACTAACAAAAATTTATACTTATATTTTACTGGAAAAAAAAAACAAAGTACAACCTAAATATATCAGAAAGCAATGTATTATGTAGTATAATAAAAAATAAAGAATGGAAAGGAAGGTAGTGAGTACTGGGAGAGTAACTCTTTTTAAAATAGAGGAGTGATGGGAGATCTCTGAGAAATTGACATTAAGCACAGACCTAAAGTGGAGATTTTTTGTTGAAGAAAATAGCAAATGCAAAGTTCTGAAGTGGGAACTTCCTTAACATGTTCATGAAAGAAAGGAGGCCAATTGAACTAGAGTGAAATGAGAGGAAAGGTGGCATATAAAGAACAAATATATATACATATGCATATTCACATATATATTCATATATATATATATATACCGATCCTTAGTATATTATATATAATTTCTATTATGTATAGGAGCTAAGAGCAGGATCAGTATTGCCCAAAATAGGATGCCATCTCTAGCCAAAACTGTTAGTGCTCATTTCATGTTAAATGAGCATTAACATCCCTTGACATTTGCCAGCTTCTCATGCAATGAAGTTGAGGACATTTAAGTTGTTTTCACTGAATTCCTCTGAGCAGTATTAATGGGTAGCACTTTTGGTTTGAGTCAGATAAGACATAGCATCACTTCTAATTGTTTTCACCCTCAACTATGACCACCTCAGAAGACAGTTGTTCCTTATTATGCTGCCCCCAAGCAGGTGGGCCACCTGAACACATTCAGTCTCCACCTAAAGGGTAAATACATATATTCTTAACTGTGCTTAGCCACAGAGACTTAGAGGACTTATCAGTTGCAGCAGTGAGCATTAATTATCCTCATACATGCACTTATTAAATTATGTTAGAAAGCCATTTAAATTAATCCAGTCAGTCAAGGCTCATGATATTTTGCTTAAAGGTAAATGTTAATGTGAAATTGGACAGGTATTATGACCTAAAATGCACAAAATAACTTACACTTGAAGTAACTGACAGAAATTATACCAAAAATGTGATTATATTTATTTCTAGGTAGATGGTTTCAATTTATTTTTTCATAAAGCTCATTATTCTATTTTATAAAAATATTTCTTGGAATTAGATAAAGTTTAAAGAAACCATATGTAATAGAATAAATAAAATAAAAATAATTTTTTATGATACAGGACTGTATTCATCTCCTTTGTTCCTTACAAAGCTACCTACTGGTTAAATACCGCAAGTCAATTATTTGGATTCTTGCGCCTCAATGCTTTGATTGTTAAGATGGGTGTAATTATTTACATGGATAAAGCCAGGGGGCTTATACAGAACACCTTAAATAGATAAATGCTTCCATGCTTAGTCTCCGTATTTAAAAATAAGCCTCTTCTTTATCTTCCAAATCGCTATGAAATTATACAAGCTATTTCAATAAATCTCATGAAATATATCCATTGTCTTTAATTCCTATATTATTCTTGAATTTAGTAATGTTGACTCATCTGATAGAACTCACAACAACATTAGTTATTCTATGCATCTCTTTTTTCTCAACTATACACAAGTTCTTCATTTATACTACAGTAGAAGATAAAATTTCAATAATCTTCTAATTAATGCTGTGTATGTTTCAGAATGCCATGATTTTATTTATGTACTATTGGGAAACCATTTTTTAAAGTATTAGGTTGAAATAAATGTATCTATATTTAATGCATACACACACACAGAGAGAGAGAGAGAGAGAGAGAGAGAGAAAGAGACAGACAGAGAGAGAGAGAGAGAGAGAGAGAGAGAGAGAGAGAGAGAGAGAGAGAATCTTTATAGAATTGTAAAGCACCCAAATGGTTTAATCAAATTTTATGATTTATTGTAAACTCTAACATTCAGATATCCTTTGAGCCTCTTGAGTCCTTTTTGATAGTCACTGGCCTATTTTTTCTCCTCAGAGGCTTTCCTTTCTCTTTTGTGTATACAGAAATGTAGGTTGAGGATCTTCAGTGAGTGTTCTCCAAACTACTCTGTTATATGGCTCTCAGATGGAATTTCTGAATGGGAGTCAGTGGCAAACATTAACAGATTGGTACAAAAGGTAGATGTGTCTTTCTTTCTGCTTTCTTCTGGAAACACCACCAACACAGGCAATTTCTCCTTTGTGTCTCTAACTTGCAATGCACAGGCCTGCTATGGTTTCAGGTTCCCATGGATGACTTTGTTTCCAAGGCTCTGCTAATTTATCTTCTCTTTTTCTTGCCAAACTAGAAGCCTCAGTGATTTCTAGTTGTCACTTGCATAATTGTTCTCAAGCTCTCTGCTTGGCTTAATAATTTTTCAGCTATTTCAAATATATAAAATGTTTTTTTCATTTTCCTGGTTGAAGCCTAAACGATGCCAGTTTTAGTACCTCAAATAGTTCTTGGAAGCAGATCTTCAGATGGGGTAGAGTGGGAACACAATGATTATTTACCTTCAGGCAGATAAAATCAGTATGGTACATACTTTGATATATATCCCAGAAACTCTACAATTCAAGGATGTGAACCAGCTTCCAGGGATACTCTTGGAAAATAATTTTTTTTATTCTCAGTCTCCTCATGAATTTTTTAAGCTACATAGTTAGTATGAAAAAGATTACATTCCCACTTGGAATGGAATCACTATTTAACCCAGTTATCCCACTACTTGGTATATATCCAAAGGATTTTAAAATCAGCATACTACAGTGTCATGGCCACATTAGTGTTTTTACCAGTTCAATTCACAATAGCTAAGTCATAAAACCAATCTAGGTGCACTTCAACAGATGAATGGATAAAGAAAATGTGGTTTATATACACAACAGAATATTACTCATCCATCAAAAAGAATAACTTTATGACTTTTGATGGCAAATGGGTGGATCTGGTGACTATCATGCTATGGGAAATAAAATAATCCCCCAAAACCAAGGGCTGATGTTCTCTCTGATAAACAGATGCTAACACACAATAAGGTGGTGAGAAGAAAGAATAGAATTTCCATGGTTTAGACAATGGGGGAATTAAGGGAAGAGAGAGGAGAATACGAAAGACAATAAATAGCATGAGTTCTATGTTGATACATGTATACACTACCAGTGAAACTCCACATCACATACAACAACAGAATGGGATCCTAATTAGAATATGTTATACTTGATATGGGTATTATATGTCAAAATTCACCATATTGTCATGTATATCTAAAAAGAACAAATAAAAATAAATTAATTAACTTAAAAAGCGATTACATTTCTAGGAGCTGCTGACATTCAGTCATCGATCAACATGAAATTAAGGTCTGGCCACCTTGGTTCAATTTAAAACAATTCTTTTTTTTAATTTTTTTTATTAGTTGCTCAAAACATTACAATGATCTTGACATATCATACATTTGATTCAAATCTTAATCTTATTTTTCCACGTGTACAGATTGCAGGATCACATTGGTTATACAGCCATGTTTATACATAGGGCCATACTACTGTCTATTGTATTGTGCTGCCCTTCTATCCCCCCTCCTCTTCCTTCCCCTCTTTCTACCCAATCTACTGTGACATGTTTCTCTCTCTTTTGTCTTCCCCCTCACACCATCTTATATGTAATTTTGCATAACAATGAGGGTCTCCTACCATCTTCCATGCAATTCCCCTTCTGTCTCCCATTCCCCATTCCCACACACCTCTCGTCCCTATTTAATGGTAATCTTCTTTTCATGCTCTTCCTCTCTGCTCTGTTTTGTGTTGCCCCCCCCCTTATATCAAAGAAGACATTCTGCATTTGTTTTTTAGGGATTGTCTAGCTTCACTTAGTATAATCTGCTTTAATACCATCTATTTCCCTGCAAATGTCATGATTCTGTTGTTTTTTACTGCCGAGTAATATTCCATTGTGTATAAATGCCACATTTTTTAATCGATTCATCCATTGAAGGACATCTGGGTTGGTTCCACAGTCTAGCTATTGTGAATTTTGCTGCTATGAACATTGATGTAGCTGTGTCCCTGTTGTATGCTCTTTTTAGGTCTTTTGGGTATAGTCCAAGAAGGGGATTAGCTGGGTCAAATGGTGGTTCCATTCCCAGCTTTCCAAGGAATCTCCATACTGCTTTCCAAATTGGCTGAACCAATTTGCAGTCCCACCAGAAATGTACAAGTGTACCTTTTTCCCCACATTCTCGCCAGCACTTGTTATTGTTTGACTTCATAATGGCTGCCATTCTTACTAGAGTGAGATGGTATCTTAGGGTGGTTTTGATTTGCATTTCTCTGACTGCTAGAGATGGTGAGCATTTTTTTGTGTATTTGTTGATTGATTGTATGTCCTCTGAGAAGTGTCTGTTCAGATCCTTGGCCCATTTGTTGATTGGGTTATTTGTTTTCTTGTTGCTTAATATTTTGAGTTCTTTGTATAGTTCCTGAAATACTTGTGTGGTTGTTGCCTCATTGGAGTTGTTTCACTGCCCAAAATATTCCTCCATATTTCTGCTGACTCTTTATAGCTGTGTGGTTTAAAGGGGCAATAAACTGTGTTCAGTGATTTTCCAAGATACCCAATCTAAAACAAGATTAGTTAAATTATTAAATCACACTCTTGAAGTAGAATGTAAGGTTTGATATATCAAGCAGAGGATGTAACAATCATATGCATGTATCATAATGACGATATCTTGACCGGAATATGATGGTTGCTATTGAGTGAGTTGAAAATCTTTAGAAAAATAACCTGTCCTCAAAATGTTGAAATATTGGCTGATCTGCAGGGTGAGATCAAGAGGACTTCTATGTGTAAAAAAACATCTATTATCTCTGGTGTCTCAGAGCAACACACACGACAAAATATTACAATGTGAGTCTAATTGTGTAGGTTGCAGAATTAGAAAATAAATTGAATGTACAACCTTAACACACATCCTATGTTAAACTTCGAAATGAGTGAGAACTTGATGTTTCAGAAGAGATTTTTTGAGTAGAATTAAATAGGAGCCGTAAACTTTTGATATCTTAGCCCCTGACCCCCAGTGGAAACAGGTCTCTCCCTGCTATCTTTTGAAAGGACTCTTCTCTTGAATAATGATTTAGAAAGAACTTCACTTTAGGATTGCTGTCATTTAAAATGATGCTAATTCTTTTAAGTATTCCCCAATGAACCTCTTGCATTAAGTCTATAATTATAGTTGTATTCAGCAAGTCCTGAGGCAAGATCTGTAAGGTAATCTCTAGGAGGAGAAAGCATATAGTCAAGAACACTGAAGGTTAATAACAGTCATCAGAAACCTGGGAAACATGCAGGGGTATTTTTCCTGAGGTGTGTAAATTGAGAAGTAAAAATCACAGTATTGGATAGGGCCAAATTTATTCTAATGAGTACACTTCCCCAAGTTTCTATAATCTAGCTCATTTAGTTAATTTTCTCTTTAACTGAAAATCTGTTTCAATAATGAAGTACTTTCAGTAAAGTTCAGGTGTTTGGTTTTTCCTTGAATAATATGAAGGAAGAAATCCAATAAGAGAAATCTATTGGGAGATTCTGTTTACTAAATCATGGAGAAATGTATCCACTCATGAATGCACATGAAATAAGGGGACACTCTTGTTCTTGACTATTTTGATAAGTACCTGTTCTCTGAATAATGAAGTTGATGTGAAAAAAAATGTGGTTATTAAAATAGGGCCACTGATTAAAAAAAAAACAGAATTTTAAACCAATAAAAACCAGATATAACAATTGATGTATAAAGACAAAAAGGTGAGAAGTGCCACAGGAGACATGAAGGATGTATGGAAGTGCCTAATTGGTTTTGAGCTCTTTAACAGCCAAATAGATGTGTAGCATGCTAGAGTATAACTGATGTGTATATTTGGGAGCATTATAGGTCTGACAGTGAGAAACCTGACTTGATTTTCTGCAATAATTCTCAGGTGTTTAACATTCCCAATCATAATCCAGTTTCTACACTTATAGCCCCATAGTCAAAGAGAGAGCTAGGGAAGAGAAAAATAAAAATCCTCCCTTACTTCCTTCTAGAAGAAATCCTAAACAATTCTTTGTATGTGTGTATATATATATATACACACATACACACACAAATTGATATATATATATATATATATATATATATATATATATATATATATATTACATACACACACATATATGTGTGTGTGTATAGATACATATATCTCAATTTTATGTATGCTAATTGGCATACATATTTTTTTCATATGTGTGTATGTGTGTGTGTGTGTGTGTGTGTGTTTGATTATTTCAGTGAGCTACAGGTGTCCCTGGGATTGAAGCTACACATAGCCCTGAAAGTTATTTTTTATTTTTTATTTTTTGTTTTAGGTGGACACAATACCTTTATTTTATTTTTATGTGGTGCTGAGGATTGAACCCACTGGTAGGCAAGTGCTCCACCCCTGAGCCACAACCCCAGTCCCTCCCTGACAGTTATTATAATTATTACTGGGAAAGGAAAATATTCAGAGTTCACAGAGATTAGGAAATTAAGCACTGGATTAATCATAATTTCTGGAGTCACAAATAAATAGTCCCCATGTTCCACTGGTTCCACTGATTATACTGAACCTCATTTAGACAATTTGATAAATAGATAATTTGGTGTGAATTTGTTTATAGTGGGTGTGTGTTCCTACCTAGTAGCTGTTTCCCTAATTCCTCAACCAGTAGTTGGAATGGTCATACTCAGTATTTCACTTGGGGCCTAACTAAGAAGACAAAAATGGTTAGGGTATTAATTGAAGGAGAGTTATTATGTCTCTCTCATAAACAAGGGGCCATTGTGGAAATAACCTTTGTAATTTTTGCTTCTTAGTTTTGAAACTGGCTTTGCTGATTTAAAATCCTTAGTTCCCAAAGGCAAAATGCTTCCAATAGAAGACACAAGAATGGCCTCATAAAGTCAGAAGATAAAATCACCACCTGGCTGTATTTGTTTTCTTGCACCTCTGAATCAATAAGGAGAAAAGAAAAAAAAAAAGTTGTTCTTCTAGCTGAGGAGATAGATGCCCATAATTCCCTGTAGTGAAAATTATGTGGCTGTTACAAAAGAGGGATGCAGGAGACTATATCTAAATCCATTTATGTCTGTTTATAGTATATTGTTCAATAACAATGACAGTATAAGACTATAGGAACCCAATACTGGCAGAAAAATATGGGTTTAGTCATCTCAGGCATAAAACATAGAGTTCTCGTGCCTCTCAAGAACTCTGATCGAACCTCAAGGGCAGGACTGGTCAGCAGGACTCCTTATTCCCAGGGATTGTGATCTGTGATGGATGTGAAGACCAATGGACCCTCTATAATCTCTTCAGGAGAAGAGGTTAAGATTATTATTATTATTTTGAAAGCAGACACATGAGTGCATTAAATAGGAGAGAATAAGAGGAGTAGGAAAGAAAAATAAATGCAAAAAGAAAAAAACTGAAGGAGAATGTGTCCGTGTAATAATGTGAAATATTTATTCCCCTGTGTTTTAAATGTTTGAGATGGCTTCTGCTCCTCTGGTTGAACTCTGACATACAACATCCATATAAGAAGAGCACCTTAGATATTGAATACTGTCTGAACCTGTATCCCAATGCTGCTTTTCTAGTTTGAATGTAAGCTGGATTCCAGACAGCGTGATATCTATTTCTCCAAAAGGAACATAGTTGAGACATGGGAATAGCAGAGAAGATAAAACCCAGGAAACTTCCCATGGTGCTCTACAAAAGGCCAATGAAGAAGGAAATAATGCCAATTTCACTTTCCTTGTTTTCACATCAGTGGAGACATTGATTTTTGTGCCACGCTAGAACTGTGTTCTCTCCCATATTTTAAATTTTAATCAAGCTGCAATTAATTGGTAGCTCAAATTGATATTGATCCAAGGCCTCTTCTCAGCGGACTTTTAGAAATTCATGGATGTGATTGGACCACTTCCTTTGTATCTAAGGAAAAAAATACTTGCATGCAACATAAATGCTTTCTCAATAGTGTATTTGGGTGATGAATTTTAGATTTGAGAATACGCATTAATTACAATATAAATGGCATAAATACTTTTTGTTTTTGACATCTTAATTTCTATGTCAGAATGTGTTTTGCACATCATATGTGCCCCTGATTGCCACCAACACATAGAATCTTGATTCCTCTTGAACTGGTGCATGTTTTGCTGCTGCCATTAACCATGGTCATCGGACTCCAATGTCTTCAGCCCTTCAACGTGAACTCACACCAGTGACTCTCCAAAGAATTGACAGGCCTTCATCCTCAGATTGGGGCTCCATCACTGATCCCTCTTGTTCTGAGACTTCTGGCTTCTTGGACTGGTTTCTGTGGCTGACTAGCAAATCTTCATTGGGGGCCTATCCCAACCTCTAATCATATAAGCCAACCTAATAAATTCCCTATAAAAATTATATATCTATATGTGTGTGTGTGTGTGTGCGCGCGTGCGTGTGTGTACACGTATATAAATTCTATTCGTTCTGTTCCTCTACAGAATACTAATACAGCACCTTATACACATTTTTGAGAAAAAAATTTAGGGAACTAAAGAAAAATGGAAAAATGTAGGATTTTATATATGTTTGCCCTTCAGATAAATTCCTTTTTTGCCTCTGAGGAATTGTGTACTCCACAGTGGCGACCACTGCTCTGAAACTGGGTCACAGAAAAGATAATTATAGAATAATCTAGTTGGGCACTTAGAATGTTCTTACCAGTGGCAGCAAAGTGTTCAGGGTGTTACAACTAGAAAATGTCCCATAGGCATGGGAGGTGGGTCTTCTTGAATGAAAGTAGAGAGACATTCTAAGACAAACAGACATGAGACAAATAGGAAGGAAGATATGTAAGCTGTTCAGTTTGATGGACCATGGCATGAAGGGACAATGTTACAAGAATCAAAGTAATAGATAAGCAGAGTCAAGAATTGACTATTCACTGAGACCTGAGAAATTTGAAATCTTACCCTGTTCATGGTGGAAAACATTCAAACATCATAGAAAAGAAAGTGTGTGGTCAAATAGCATTTTTGTTAATCATTTAGAATATGGGTTTATTTCTAACCATGTATAAAAATCTAAATCAGAAACTACTATAGCCAAGGATGATGCCTGCTCAAATTAGGACTGGAGAATCATTTAATTAAAAAAAATGAGTATGAAGTATGATAAAATAGCAGAAAAAAGGAATATTTAAAATTTCTATCTCTGCTTATTACATGGAAGTGCCAAGAAGTAAAATTGCTTTTGAATAAGTTTGATCAGGGAGGAGAATATAGGAAAGAAAGAAATTTTGAACTTTCTGACATTGTGGCTTCTGTTAGAATCCAAGGGGATATAATCAATGAGCTTTGGTGTTTGAAACTATACAAATAAAAAGCCCAGAAGCTGGACATATGTATTTCGTAATTCTTCATATATAAAAATCAGTTGAGGCCATAAATACAGATGCAAATCACTCAAGAAGAGTGAACTGATATTGAAGAGGGACAAGGAAGTAGATAGAAAAGGAATGGTCAGAGAGATGAGGGGAATCAAGAAATGTGTCATGTTATGAAAGCCAATTTATCAAAGTTGAAAGCAACATTTTTCTTGATACTGCTTTCACCTTTGATAAATTCTACAGATAGCTAACATTATATGATTGTGGGAATGGTGAGATATGGAGAAAAATATTATTGGTGGTCTTAGAAAAAGAGACTCAGCAGTGAGTTAAGAAGAAAATAAGTCTATATGAATGAACCTCAAGAAATGAATGTGGGAAAATGAAAAGATAAATCAGATGACATATAGGCAGTCTAGTTGATTAAAGAAGAATAAAAAGTATAATAAATAACAGAGCAAATATTTAGGAGAAATAAGAAATAAGCTCAAGCGTAAACTGAATGGTTTCACTGGAGAGAGAGAGAGAGAGAGAGAGAGAGACAGAGAGAGAGAGAGAGAGAGAGAGAGAGAGAGAGAGAGACTGAGAAGAGAGAGAGAGAGAGAGAGAGAGAGAGAGAGAGAGAGAGAGAGAGAGGAAGGAAAGAAGGAAGGGAGGAAAAAGAATGGAAATGTTCCCACATCTACTGAAATGCAAAGACAAGAGGGACTTTGACTTTTGGACAAGTTTTTATGAGTCTCTCCAGCTCAATGTTTCTTTCCTGTCATGCATCTCAGCATGTGCAGTTATCCATGAGATGCATTTCTGTGTTGATTACATGAAACATGGGTTTAGATAATGAGGGCATAGGAAACCAGTGCAAAGAAACTTGAAGGTATATGTTCTGTTTTCCAATAGGAATGAAATTATCTTGTCTCTTACTCAGGTACATAAAAATAAAATGCACTTTCTAAACTGTTGAATAAACAGAGTTGGCAATATAACAGATAATTAATGAATCTATTAATGCAAATGAAAATGAGAAATATAAATAAAATACTATATTTATAATATATTTCTTTTCCAAATATTATGAAAGTAATTAAAGTAGAATCACCCTAATGATATATTTCCGACCTACAAAGATATCCTATAGAACTTAAACATTCTGATGTATGCAGTATAGATCCCAGTAATTCTTATATTTATCTGGCATTCACATATTTGAAAAATAAGTATACAAAGCATGATAAGTTTTAAGTCTTATCTATTGTTGTTTTTAAATATCATTTGAATAAACTAACCCTTAATTATTTAGCTTATAATTCAATTAATTTAAGTTTACTCTTATGTAACTTGAATGTGATGCATACATCATTTTCTTCAAAATATCAGAAGCAGTATTCCAAGTTCTTGAGATGAAAAATATTTTTGTCAGATTTTTGAGTCTCACTTTCTCATATGAACTGATCATCAATAAATGGGAGCAAACATTGAAAGTTTGTTTTCAAAGGGAAAAACTTTCACAGTGAAAGAGACCAGAATGAAAGGTAAAAGAAGCAATTTATTTTAATGCCTTATTAGATAGTAAAAAGTAGTCACTTTACTCTTTGATTTCTGAACACTTTGATGTGCTTTATGGAAGAGACAACTTTATATTGCTGGTAACTGGTTAAAAATATATCCTAAGGAGACCTTAAGCAACTTAGTGAGACCCTGCCTCAAAAATAAAACATAAAAACAGCTGGGGATGGGGGATGGATGGAGCTCATTCGTTAACTGCCCCTGGAATCAACCCCTTGTACCAAAAAATGAAAATAAAAGAGAATAAGTGAAAATTTAGTTAATGTAATCTTTCTCTACTAGTGTCATGTAAAAATGATCAATAACTATCAATATATTCATCAAGCTGTGTTGGTATTGATCCAATGAATCCCATTCACATCAATTCATTGATCCCCTTTATCTTGTAAATACCCTGGCTGGAATTAATATAAAATGAAATGTATGGATGATATATAACATAATTAGATGGTGATTCTGAAAGAATCATGCACATCAGAGAAACCAAATTCAAATCTACATCAATTATTCTATATAAATAAATCTCTGGCCAACATAAGATATAATAACACTAGAAACCTGTCTAGTCAGCAGGTTTCTTGCATGGTGTCACACACAAGAATAGGACTTCATAGGAATTTTTGCTGCTGTCCAGACTATGTACAGCTTCTGTTCTACACAATTGCTTTATACCCCATCACAGAAAACACCACATTTCATTGCAGAGGGAAAGTGAAGAACTGACATCCATAAGCTGACCACTTGATTTCCTGCCAAATTTACTGTAAAGAACATCTTTGGTAATAAATAGCTTCAGTTGAGCATGTAAATGAACACATATATTGTTACTCACTGGTGCTATATTAACCTTTCTTGATATAGTTCTACCCATCCTTCATCTTGCTTCTCTTGGCATCTTTAAGTCTACTAGACATTGACAAACAAGAAGGAATAGTGAGATGAACCGGATCTTGGATATCAACCATCACTACTCTTTCTAGGTTAAGATAATCATCTACAGTCATTTATAAATATGCTTTGGTCGAATCAAGTAAAAAGAACATGCTTCACAGGATAGCAGATAACAGCACTATAAGCTTCTTTTGGAAAATTATGTGCTCCAATGTTGAAATATTACTTTATTGACTTAATTTGTTGTTGTTTTCTGTCTACCCTGGAAACATCCTTTGCCTTGTTTTGGAATCATGGGGGTAACAGCTGTAGTCCCCATATCCTTGAATATCTAATAATATGGTTTTTTATTGAATTTGAACAATAGAAGACATTAATAGAAAATCAGAAAGCAATGGAAAATAGGACTCTGGGATTATATAATATTCTTTCCTTCTGTTTACTGACACACCTGCCAGTGCTGCATTCTCTCACAGTTGCATTTCAGATTTAATACTATCTTTTCCATAATGCCACCTCTCCAATGGGCTGTTTTAACTACAATCCTTCCTTTGACACCTCAGATCTACCGCTCCTAAAGGCTCCTTGCAATTATGTCTCACTGTTCCTTGTTCATGTACTTGTTCCTGACCACACCTTTTAAAATATTTACCATACCATCCAGGTGTGGTGATGCATGCCTTTAATCCTAGCCATTCTGGAAGATAAGGCAGGAGGATCATGAGTTCAAACCCAGCCTCAGCAATATAGTGAAGGACTAAGCAACTTAGCAAGACCCTGTCTGAAAGGAAAAAGTAAAATACATACTGGGGATTTGGCTCAGTATCCCTGGGTTCAATCTCTGGTACCCCCCACTAAAAATATATATATTTACACACACACACACACACACACACACACACATATAAAACTAAATTACATATAACTAAATTTTATATGTAAAATTTAGTTATATATATATACATATATATAACTAAATTATATTTGCTACCTTATTATATTTGCTGAGGTAATTCTTTCAGATATACATTCTGTTTTATGCTGATACCCTGTCAACATTTATTACTTCTAGTTTATAGTAGGAGGTCATCTCAAAACATGTGTATTGCACTGTAATATCTAATTGAAAGACTTAGTTGAAAAACTATTTGATACTCCAAATATTTGCATTATGTTTCAAAAATTCCTTTAATTCTATATTATAATATTGTTATCATTTGGTGGCTATGATATTAACAAAAGAAATAAATAATTACTATATAATATGGTCAAATGCATATCACTTATCATTTTTAATTATTATGTGGTATTTTCCCCTCAGTTATAAGAACAGTTTTCCTTATATGGAAGTAGTGCACATATGGCAATGCTAATAAATGAGCAATTGCAGTATACTAAATCAATAGGAATACATTTACTTGCTCCCAAACATGTGTTCTGTTTTATGTGTAAGATTCTGATAAATCATTCCTGAGGAGATATCATTTACATAATTATAGTACTACATAATTCACTAGGAAATATTTGTTTAGCATGCAGTTTTGGAAACGAGGCTTTAGAATATTACTATAAATTTGGCAGTACTCCTGGCCAAATTTTAAGTAACATAATAGAGAAGCAGAATTATGATATAAAATAGTAACAATGGCCCTAGAAATATTGAAGAATCTAGTACTCATACTAAAATGAAGAATGGGAATGAGAAATAAGAGAAAAAAGAATAAAATGCATTGTTAATATTTTAAAAAGAACTGACAAGGCACCTACATTCCTTGACTCATTAATTCATTACAACAGATTTAGGCATTAAAATTATGCTTAGACTATGAAGATACTGAGGGACAGAGAACAATGGGAAGATGAAAAAACTTTAGTATTAAGGGGATAGGTTATTTGGTCATGTAGATTTATTAACAGCCTACAAATATTAAAGCCATAATTTATCATTTATTACAGATCACAGCTGTAATTAACCTTGTCACTTTTATTGGTTTCAAATTCAGTTATTCTATGGTATATCTCATTTGTATTCTTAAGCTACTTTTTGCTGATTTCCCAAATGGATTGCAATATGACACACCCTCTATTGACCCTAATAAATTTTTGCTGTTCATTCACCCTACTTACATTATTATTTCCTTGCTCAGCTAATGTAAATGGCATAATTCATAATTTGTAATTATAATCACTCCCAAGCTTATGTCTTCAATTTTTCTTAAAACATGTTTCTTTCTAAAGTTAATCCTTCCTTTCTCCTCTGTTTACTCATCTGACAATAATAATAATAAACAAATTATCATTGAACTAAAATAAAAATGATTACTTTTTAACATTGCCTGAGTTTATAACTCTACCTATGAAGTCAGTGTGCCTGTAGGAAATATACCAACAGCTGGATAATTTCACATCAAGTTCATGACCTCCAAACTTAACTGGCTCATGGTTCTAGCTGCTAGTCTATGTTTCTCATTAATATTCTCACTCTCTTCTAATCTCGTTTCTGAATCTTCCTCAATCTTCCTATATGCTTCCATCAAAGTCATATCTTCTTTCATTGGGAATATAAAGTGATTTTTACCATCTTACAAAAGTTTCTTTTAAACACATACACATTTTAAAAGTTTCCTTTAAACACATTAATATTTTGTATGTAAACATTAATATTTTGCATGTAAAAATGTGCTTCTTTTCAGAAACAATTTCAGAAGCAAATTATATTATGCTTTTTCAGTGCATCTAAACATGTCTTACCTGCCCAAACAGAACTCCTAAAATAGCTTAATACTCCAATATACATCATTTATGTTTTAAAAATTGGTTTTTACCAATACATAAAAAATACACATTTTTATGAGGTACCATGTGATGTTTCAATACTTGAATACATTATGCAATGTTTAAATCCAGGCAAACATATCTGCTTCCACAAAAAGTAATCATTTCTTTATGGTTAAAACATTCAAAATACTTTCTTTTTTGGAAATATGCAGTACTTTATCATTAATGATGATCACCCTACTGTGAAGTAGCACACCAGAAATTTTTAATAACCCCTTGAATTGTAATTGCATGCAGTAGAATATACCCTTTTTCATTGCACAACTTGATATATTTAGACAACTTATATGCTTTTGTAATCCTTATCACACTGAAGGAATAGAGTATTTTTATTACCCATGGGTTTTCCCACACTCTTTGCTACTCAGTCCCCCTCAATTTTTGCCCTAGATATCACTGGTGTGTGCTTTGTCACTATAAATGAATTTTGCATGCTCTTGAATCCTCTCCACCAAAAATAAAATTGGAAACATTCAGTTTGTAGTCTTCTTATGTATGGATTTTTTTAGATTATTTTTAAACTCCATTTGTGTCTATATGTGTATCAGGGGTTGATGTCATTTTAGTATGTACTTACTATGTTACATTATATCAATATTCCACATTTTTTATGCATTTATATGTTGGTGGGCATATGAATTGACTCTACTTCTTGGCTGTTATAAATATGGTTTCTACAGGCCTTCTTGTGCATACAGCTCTCTATGGTTATATTTTTTGTTTCTTAGGAAGTTACCAAGCAGAGGAAATCTGGGGTTCCATAGTAAGTATATTTGAGACTCTGCAAGAAAATGTAAAACTATTTTCAAAGGTGTATATAATCATTACAGACCTCATTGAATGATTCTCAGGTACACTTTGTAGATCTCATTGAAGTAAGTGTTCTTAAACATGTTTTGTTACATTGAACTTAAGTATTTGATTGTTCAAGTAATTATCAATGATTATTTTAAATTCATATATAATGATTCTAGCTGCTTTGATAACACATTAAAATTTCTTGTCACCAGTTTTTAAAATTTTAACCAATTAATTATTCTAATTGCATTGTAATTTCAATTTGCATTTTCTGACAGAATATGAATGTTGGTGAGTTCTTCATATATTTAGTAGTCAAACATTTGTATTTTTAAAGTTTCTGTCCAAAGTTTTATTCATCTTTTAAGGATGAGTATCTTTATAAGAATTTCCATATAGATAAATACAAGGCCTTTTAAAAATATGGATACTTTTGGTCCATATTTTGTTCTACCTTTTTCCTAAAAGTTATTTTCTGAAAAATAAACATTTAAAATTCTAATGAAATCTAATTTACCTATTATTTCTTTTGTTTCTCATGATCCATTTTTATTCTAAGAAATCTTCACCTACCCCAAATTTTCAAACACGTTTTCCCTGTAACGTTTTCTTCTAAAATGCTTGTGAGTTTAGCTTTTTTGGTTATTTTAAGCCTGTGATTGAGCTAAGGTTATTTTTAGGTAGGATGTGAGGTGAGGATCAAAGTTCACTTTTTTTCATGAATATCCATTTTACCAATTATTTACTGTAAAGAACTCTTTCTTCATATTGTGTCCTGGTGCTGTTTTCAGTTTGATTAAAAATATATGCCTGACTCTATTTCTGTACTATTGTCTTCCATTGATCTACATCTCTTATCTAACACAGCTACCACCTTCACTTGATTAATATATCATTACAATATGTTTTCAAATCCATTAATTAAAGGTAGTTTTAAATAGTTTTAAGTGCTTTGCATGAGTCATCATATTAATTTTCATAAAACTGCCTGCTAGAAACTTTTAATCCATCTGTTGATTTTGGCACAATTAAAAATTTAACAATGCAGAGGTTTTATTCCATAATTTCAATATATTTGTCCCCTTATTTATACCACATTAAATGATTCTCAGGTACACTTTATAGATCTCATTAAAGTAAGTGTTCTTGAACATGTTTTGTTACATTGAACTTAAGTATTTCATTGTTCAAGGAAATATCAATCTGACCTCTGAATAAGTAAATTGTTTAATATGATCTGTGAATAAGTAAATATTTTTTTTCATTTTTTTATTCCTTAATTCTTTTGCCTTATTTTCTCTGGCTATAATTTCTAGTATAATAAGAACAGCAGTAAGAACAGGTAATCTTGCTTTTTTTGAATGTTATGGATGATATACTCAGACTGTAAGCTTTAAGAATAATGATGAGAATAGATTATTTTTTTCATAAATTTGTTTGTCAGAGGGAGGATGATTTCTTCCATTTTTAATTTCTTCAGGGTTTTGGTGTGTGTGTGTGTGTGTGTGTGTGTGTGTGTGTGTGTGTGTGTGTGTTTATGTGCACATGTGTGTGTGTCTGAACATGACCATGTGATGGATTTCTTCACATGCTTTTTCTTCATCTATTTAGATCATTGTGGTTTAGATATGATTTGTCCTCCTAAGTCCATGTGTGAGATAATAAAATAAAGTTCAGAGATGAAAGAATTGGGTTGTGAGATTCTTAATTAGGGTGTTAATCCATCTAAGTGGATTAAGTGGATTGTAATTGTAAGCAGGTGGTGTAGCTACAGCTGATGAGTTGTTGGGAGCATGCATTTGGGGTTTATATTTTGTTCCTTGTGATCTGAGCTTAGACTCTCACTTTCTCTGCTTCCTTGTTGCCATATCCTGAGTTGCTTTCCTCTGCCCTTCGCCCTTGATATTCTGCCTCAATTGGGCCCAAAGTTATGGAGTCCACCATCTATGGACTGAAACCCCTGAACCATGAGCCCTAAATAAACTCTCCCTCTGCTGAAATTATTATTGTTATGTTTATTGTTTTTTTGTTTGTTTTTGCCACAGTGGTAGAAAAGCTGACTGAAACAATTATGAGATCTATTTTAATTGTTCTGAATAATTGGTGACAACTTTGGCTTGAATGTTAAATCAGACTTGCATAACTTCAAACATCGAACATCCTACAATATTTTTTTTTTGAGACAGATTCTTGCTGAGATGCTTAGACCCTCCCCCAGTTGCTGAGGCTGGCCTTTTTTGATTCTCCTGCCTCAGCACTTGAGTCACTGGGATTATAGGCACATGCCACTGTGCCCACCTGACACTATTTTTGCATATTTTTGCCAAGTCCACTTGATTGTGATGTTTTAGCATTCTAATGCTTTGATCTATTTAATTGGCTATTAATTTGTTAAGATTTGTGTTCATATTAATGGAGGATATTGTTGTTCTTCCAAGCCCAGCCAAAAGTTAATTGTTAAATAGTTCTAGGACAACACAGATTTTATGGTTAATTTTTATAAATAAAATTTACACATTCATATAAAAGTAATAAAAAATTATACAAAATATATGTACATATATGTAATTTTAACTCTTTATTTTAACCTATGTGTGCCCTTATATTTAAACTTGTTTCTTTTTGAGAACTATAATTACACAATATTTTTTCACTCAGTTTTGTAATTTTGGCTTTTTACTTATAATTTAGAATATTTAAATTAATGTTGTGTTTAAGTAATCAACTTACTATCTTTTTTAGTTAGTCTATCTATCCCTTGATTATGTTTTCTTGAGAAAGTAAGGATTAATTTTATATCTAACTCTTGAAGGTTCTAACTCTTTCTGATTTCTTAGTAAATCATTCATGTTTTTCATGTAGCCAAATACACTATCATAAATATATTGGCAGATTATTCTTTTGAAAAATTTAAAAGGACCCTTACTTCTGTGTCTGCTTCTTTTTGTTAAGGTATAATTTATACATAAAATGATAAACATATCTACTGTATATATCCTGGTAAGATTGATTCAGTATTCAAATATCTTTTAATATTTTCAATATTGTATGTTTATATATTTCTCATTTTTAAAAATTGTTCTACTGCTTTTCCCCCTGAAGTCTGTTCTCTGGTGCATTTAACAAGATATTTTATTTTTTCTATCAGTGTTTTCTAAATTTAGTTATTTGAGTATGTTATTGAAGGTCAATTCATGAAATGCATAGCCTTGAACACATATTATTCAAAATAATATCCAAAGTGCAAAATCCTTGAAAATCTTCCAACTTAAAGCATATGAATCTGGAAATCAAAATATTCTCTAGAAATTCACTAGCACTTATTTCACCTGCAAGAACTACTTTCAAAGAATGTTTCAGGCAGAAAACATATGAAATCCTAAATGAATAAATAGAGCAACAGTGTGAATTATTTGTCAATAACTTCCATTCTCATTTCCATAAGATGAAGATGATGCTTTTTTAAATATTCTACTGTGACAAGGACAGACTTATAATACTCATTGTAATAGTGGTAGCAGTTGTGAGTGGCACTTGTATATTACATACAATGACCTAAATACCTTTTAAGCTTTTACAATATAATGTTAGATTATCATAAATATTATTTTCTTTCATTTTTACAATCTAAATGTTTCATTACTTTGACAATTCTGTTAAATAGCTTACTTGTAAAACTGTTGATTATTAGCAATATTTAACCAAATTTAAAGCTGTTGTAAAACATGCCTCAAACTTATTTCAGAGTACTATTAATTTACTTAAATATTCCAAAGAAAGATAAAATTAGAGTAAGAACATATATCCCCTTTTTATCAGTAAGTTATCTTTGCCATGATGCTTAATAAGAACTTTAGAGATTTTTTTGCAAAATTATATTTCTGTCAACAATTGTCATTCAGTCCACAATTCCATGTCAGTCTTGTGTAATATAGTCCTCGACAATTTTCTGACAAAATTCTGACTGTCAGTCTGCCAAGCTGATTTCTACTGCTTCCCTTCAACCTTATTAATTATTTATCATTTTCACCAGACCAAAGATATTCTTCTTTGTTTCAGTCAACTTTAGCCCTGAGGTGCCCAAGTATAATAAGCCTATACTTTTTCTCTGAGCTCATCCATTTATTTTCTTCCATGTGTTTGAGACAAAATATCTCTCTGTTTTACTTGATGGAGCTAAGTTTCATTCTAATTATTAAGATTTTCAAAGAGAATTTTAGCCCTTGACATCATACAATATGTATGTTGTAGCATTCTGCATATAAAACAAACTTGTCTGTTTTAAATGGATACAGAGAAGTAGGTTAGCTATAATTTCAACATAACTTTCATGTATGCAATTTTAAAGATCAGATAACAACTTAAATGTAAACTGTTACAGAAAGATGTGATATACCCAGCTGCTGACTCACATTTTTTCATTGTATGTATGTATGTATGTATGTGTGTGTGTGTGTATACATGTATATATACATACATATATATATATATATATATATATATATATATGTGTGTGTGTGTGTGTGTGTGTGTGTGTGTGTGTGTGAGTGTGTATTTGCATATTCAATTTTGATAGTGCTTTTTTGTTGTTGCCATTACCATTATGACTTTGGTCTCTGGTTTGTTAACTTATTGCTCTTCTACATGAGAGGATCAAACCAAGATAGGAAATATCCAGTGAATGTTAATGGCATTATAGAAGTTTTCCTTTTCTTTGTTATATATGTAGCTTTAGCAATCTTCCTAAGAGTTATATATACATATTTGGGATTATACCACAAAGATACAATTTCTGTTCTTAATCTTCCTATTTCTGAGTTGGTATTGTCATAAGGATTTAATGGCTCTAAATTTTCCAAGTAGGAGAAAGAACTCATTTATACAGACTTTCTCATACTGTAGATATCTAATTGCTTTATAAAAGGCTCCAGCAGCTTAATGATCTTGAAGGCAAACTTGAAACCTATTAAATTTTAGCAATCCATTAGTCTTTTTCTTGAGAGAGAAGTTAGTTTAATGGATAGAAAGAATATATTTTCCAAAATGTATTTTCAAAATTTGCTGATGTGTTCTGTCATTGATGGTGCAAGAAAAAATTGATTCTTGCAGTCTCATCAGCATCCTTCTCTGTCCCCAACATTTAGAAAAACAGACATGTATGTGCATGTACAGGCACACATATACACACATACCAAGTTCTGTAAACATCTGAATCCCAGAAATATATGTTTTGTGTTTTCAACAAATAATTAATGTCAATGTCACTACTTTCTCCCTGGTTATTTATTCCCAATAATCTCAATAGCAGATTATTGGGAATAAATAACCAATTAAAAACAGAAGGAAGATAAGGAGAAAGAGACAGAAGAAGAGGAGGGAGAGAAGGAGAAGGAAAAGAAGAGAAGTACCTTTTGTGTGTGTGTATGTGTGTGTGTGTGTGTGTGTGTGTGTGTGTGTGGTGCTGGGGATAGAATCCAGGGCTTAGTGCATATGAGGCAAGTGCTATACCAACTGAGCTATATCCCCAGCCCTAGAAGTACCATTATTGATGCAATCTTATTAAGAATGATAGATGTGCTTGGTAGTTTTTAAATTTACTTCTGTTTTTTCAATACTCATTCTGTTCCCTCCTAAACATTATAAAATAAAGGGTTCTCTGGCGATTCCCAAGTTTGACATATCCCATGTTCAAATTAATTTTTATGAACAAAATAAATATTAATTCTGAATGTCAATTTTGATTGTCTTTGTTTAATATCTACATTTGAAAAACACTTTTTTAATGCAAGAGAAATTCTTGAGCTGAAACTTATCTACATATTGTCACTAACAGCATTGGTGGGACTAAATGCAATAATATTTACATGAAGAAGAAACAGGTTTCATCCCAAAGTATTAAATAAAATGAGGCACCCTAATCATTTGTGGAGAAGTCAATTATACACAGTTGGAAATCTGTATAAGAGAGTACTAGATTTATCTGCATGCTAGAGACAACAGTGACAATAGCTTTATACAACCATTTAAAAATTCTGTCTGCATTTACCACTTGGGGAAAAAACAAACTTATATATGTTAAAATTTTAGAAAGGAATATATATTAATAATAACTACATATTAAAATATTTATCTCAAAGAAAGAGGTCATAGATCGATATATAAATTTTTCAAAAGTTTATTAAATAATTGTATCTTAGATAAAAGACATTATAAAAAGATATAAAATTTTCAAAAGTTTAGTTACCATTTATTGTAAATAAAATATTTAAAATATAAATTTAAGAAGTCAATTGGAAGATTTACTATGGTATATGAGTCTTGGGCTTCTAGGTTACCAGTTCAGATTTGAGTGATGTTCTTAACAACAAAAAAATTTTGAATCTCAGTGATTGTTTGTGGCCTTGGGGAAATAATTGCTATCTTTAGCCTAGACTTAAAACTCTATTCTGAAATTGGAATCAAACATGAGCTGACAAATATATCTTCTGTTTCGTCTTAACCTGTTTTGTTGCCACACAAGAAGAGGATGTGTACTGTATAAGACTGAGATCAAATATTCCCATATAATTCCAACATAGGTAAAGACTTTAAAAGGCTTTATTTTTCTTCTTGTTTTGTTCCTGTTTTTTTTTTTTTTAATCACTTTATTCCAAAGGACATTCCATAGCTGGCAGTTGTCAATAATACATGATTAGTTGGTTCACGCTACTTGCAATTTTGTGAGCACTAAAATATCAGTCTTTTTCTTGAAATTTCCAGAGCAATTATTACTATTCCCATTATGCAGGTGAGGATAGGCTTGGAGAGTTTCTATAAATATCTTGGTGTGACCTAGCTAGTCTAGGAATACTTTGTTACAGGTCAACAATAGGAAAAGGAGCTTGGCGCAGAATGTTCAAAAATATGCTACTTTATTTTACTTAACTTTTCCCCCTATTTTCTTTTTTATTCAATATGTACAAAGTAAACATTTCCAAACGTTATGAGTTAGAATTGACTGAAGCAGGGGACATGTTCTCCTCATACATATAATTTTAAACGTAATGGATCTCTACTAGTATGGAAAATCATTACTATATTTATTTCTTGATATTAGTGTGATTAAAAGAATCTTACTGTATATAAAAATTAAAGACAGGAGAACAGAATAAAAGGAGAATTAGTTGAGCATGATGCCTTGCCTGAAAGACACAAGGCCGTCGATACTTGACAATGATCACCTGTAATATGAAAATTACTATTAAGCTAAGACAGGCCTCAAAATAATAGCTATAATTTTCCTCAGTGCATTCAGTTGCTGATGAATTTGCTCAACACTAACCAAACCATAATGTTAATTTAGCCTTTTTCAATATGTATAACTGTCATGCATATTGAAATGTATTCTCATGCTGACAAATTCCACCTGGCCACTACCTAAAATAAAATAAGTATAGAGAATTAAGGTACTAGTCTTATTTATGGGGTACTGCTCAGCTATTTAGAACAATATTTCTTTTAACACTCATAGGAGCTTCTTGTTTTGTCTATTGCACAAATTAACTTTTATAAGCAA
This sequence comes from Callospermophilus lateralis, assembly GCF_048772815.1. Taxonomy (NCBI): domain Eukaryota; kingdom Metazoa; phylum Chordata; class Mammalia; order Rodentia; family Sciuridae; genus Callospermophilus; species Callospermophilus lateralis. Next base: position 2,851,353 of record NW_027514663.1, on the reverse strand, counting down.
TGAATGTACTCTGAAATGTAGGTATAAGATGTTAAGCATTTTAAAAAAGTTATTTTCACCATTCAGATAAAATAATATTTAAGGGTATCATAGAATAATTATATAGAGCAGCCAGTGGCTGATGTATTGAAAAGTATACTGACACACATCAACATGACATATCAAGAGAAGTATGCATTGTCTATTCTAACATCTTTATGAATTGTACACCCATTTTTAATCCATAGTTTTCTCCTGAATCTAGTGGTTTTAATTTGTTCCACAATCATAACACATTTTGCACCAAAGAAAGTTAGGATTGTATTGCTTTCCATAGGTTTTATATTTGATTGTATATACACACTCACATACAGACATGCCACAATTTTTGGAATTGCTAATATTACATCTTATAGGTATGTATTCATGGTAACCTAGGATTGATTCTTTGGGGATAAAATTGACTATTTATCTAAAATCTAATGCTTTAAATTGTTATGATGGTAAATGTGTTAAAATCACATTACATGGGCCAAATAAAGCAGCCCCAAAGTGAAAAAGGTAAGATTTTATCCTAGAAGCCTCCTTTGTCAAAATTTTCAATATTTTTTCATAGAATGCACATTGTTGATTTCAGGTCATATAAATACAAATCACAAACTTCCATTGTTTTATGTTGCTTTTCATCACAACATATATGTCACTTTAAAAATATCCCTTCTTCTTGCAAAAATAAAAAGACTGAGAGATCTTTTAGGTGACAGGAAAATATTTTGGTACACTAGTTTCTGTCTTAAATTTAGTAATATGCTTACCAATTTACAGTGTACCTTATTTAATGCATAATTGTTATTTGTACTTATCAAACAGGAATCCATTGTATGTGAGTGTTTGTTATATGAATTAAAGTCCTATCTTTCATGTATAAATAAAATGAACATTTTTTAAATAGGTAATCCTTACTATAATTTGACAAGCTATGATCATTATAGTGAAGTTAATTTCAATGAGAATTTCTAAGTCACAAAATTTAGTGTGAATATTGGGATATAATTTTATCATAAATTTAATACAAAATGCATATAAATTGCATACATTTTACTTCATGAAATGTGTTTATTAAAATGGTTTATCCATATTATATACATAATATTTACAAATATGTGACAGTTGTGCTAAAATATAAATGCATTTCTTCATGCTTAAAGTAGTGCATATAATTGTGGGATATATAATGATTGAGAGAACCAAACCAAAAAAGGGATAAAAATTATGCTTCATACATGATAAGTTATTCTTCATATTTTCATAGGCATTACTATATCAAGCTCAATGCTACATATTGTAATATTCAATATAGTTGCATCACATTATCTGTCCTATAATTCTACTACCTGAAACATAAAGATTTGCAAGACAGATTCTATTGTTTTATGCATCTATTGGCTTTAAATCGTTGGGGACTTGATTGCTGAATGTTTAGTAATTAGTTCCCGAGACTCATCTTTTTCCCTTGGAACATTAGGTTTAAGTTTCCCCTGAGACATTTCTGTTTGCTTTTTTCTAGTTCTTTGACTTTGAACGTCTAAGTCATCTTCACACAAAAGTAGTACAACTTCATAGTACTTGTTTCAATGTGGACTTTTTTATGTTATTCTTTAGGCTAGGCCCTATGCTTTATAGCTTTCTCTTAAGGCTCATTACCATTAAGGCACATGCTCAAGGTCACCAAAAATCACTCAGAACTTCACGTTGAAGGATAAATTTGGTGTGATACCACCCATGTCCTGACATGGAAATGGAGTTCCCCTCTGGTGGAATGGGCTGGCTGAGAAATAAAAGCTAGGAGAAATAAAACAGGGAAATAACCACAGAATACAGAGAGTAGTTTCAAAGTGTGGGCAGGATGGGCAAACTGACTAGACAGGTCCAGCTTCTAATGCAAAAAGGAGCCCGCATCTGATTTACTTATATCAGAAGACATCAAAGAAAGTCTATGGAAAGTTCTTCACCAAACCAGGTTAGAGGTGGGGGCCAGTAGGCTGCTCAGTTCCTCATGGGTTATGCCCACCTCTGGTACTACTGTGAGAGACCTTACTAGCAAAGCAGAGGGGAAGGTCACGTGCATTATGTGGTCTGACTCTTCAGGAGAGCCAAGGGAATTTCCCAATTCTAGACCTATTCCCTCCATAGCCGCAATGCCAAGGAGAGGTCCTCATGCATTTCACAGATGGGTTCCTGCAGTGTGAGATATTATTACCTCTCTAGATTTTTAATTTTCCTCTTTAATAGTCACCTCTGACATATCTATTCATGTAATAATACACTTAAATTAGAGGAGTTCTTGAGAATATCTACTCTTAACATACTCCCAGGGATAAAATTCTTAGAAACATCTTTCTTAATTTTTCAGTACAAGTGACCATATTTCACTTATTTCTTCCTAACAGTATTAAATTGTCAAAAAATGTGATACATAAGATCTTTAGACAAAACAGCTAGTACTGTTTGAGATGAATTACATTGAGTGTTATACTGTGAGTACTTAAATAATGGTGAAATTCTGGGACTTCTATTAGAGTATAAGAGGATGTTAGAAATGAAGAGGGATGGAGAGCATCCACCGCAAATCAGGGACCAGGTAGGTTCCACTGGTGGAAATCATGAACTGTGATTTACAAATGAAATTTTTTAGAAAGGAAACCATGGAAAACCAATCACAATCAATGATGATGATGATGGTTGTTTTACTGAGAAATGGGAGGAAACAGAAACTCAAAATCAGAACTCAGTTCTTGGTCTCTATTGGCTTTATCTACAAAGATACTATTATATGGGTTTTACTGTATCCTGGTTTCACTTTTGATTTCTGAAGACCCGACAACATATCTATATATGAAATAAGATGGACAGTTACTACTCAAAATAAATGTCCAAGCTGTTATTTTAAAATACAGGAGGAAAGCTAATTCAAAGGTGATATATAAGCCTTGCAAATGTATCACTCACATCCAGCTACAGGGAGTTGCCGGAACTGACATACTTATCTGTAGCATTAAAGCCATGCCTCCCTCTCAATAATTGAATGTATGTGTGTATATATGTACGTATGTATGTATTCATGTGTGTGTGTATATATGTAATATGGGTGTGTTTGGACACATTCAGATTCCAGGAAAAGATTTTCCAATAGCATAAACTTTGACTTGAAAGGAGCTCATGGGCCTGATCTAATCTTTCTTGAGATTACAATGCAGTATGAAAATTCTCTTACTCAACCTTTCTTCTTTTCCTTTTCATTTTCATAATTGTCAGACACGCACCTGGTTTCTTCATTATCCTCTTTTCCCTTTCAGTTAATCTTTCACCATCTTATTTTATATTTGTATCTGCTTCTTGGTAGAACTGAATTAAACCATCTGATACTGAGATTAATCAAAGATTAATCACAGGGACTAAGGTCAAGCTAACTCATTACCTGGTAAATAAAGGGGGCACCATGCTTTGACAAGTGAGGCACATATTCTAGCACAAGTGCCAGTCCAGATTTTCCTAGTGGGTGACACTGGAAATGTCCTTATTAAGGAGAATACTTGGAAATATAGAGTGTCTAAATGTTTATTAAAATTTTATATTCATAGTCTGTGGAGAGATAATTAGAATCTGAGACCATTAAAAACAAACAAACAAAAACAAACAAAAAAATACCTTACAAATATGGCCTCTATAGTGAATAACTCACCCGAGAAGCAGATTGAAAAGCTTATGGAATGAGAGACTTTAAGGAACATTTTCTTTCCTTGCCTAGTCACATCTGTAGTGAAAGGTCAGCACCATTATCAGAAGACATGAACTCTAAAATATTGGATAGGATGTTTGGATCAATGTTCTTGAAATCCTTGGTTGTGAAGGTCCCCTCAAACCTTCAAAGTGCTTAATAAAAGTTAACTATAAAGTTGCAATTAGGTGCTCTTATAAAGTTATCACTAAAGAAAGAGAAGAGATATGAAACAGTTTCGAGGACTTATTTAAAATATGTTTTTATAGAAAGAAAATAATCTACTATATAGAATGCTTCTGTCAAAAGAAAAGTATGAACAGAAAATAAGAAGAATTAAAGGCAAATAATAGTTTGATCAAATAAATTGAATATTTAAAAATAATAATTATAAATTACAAAGATACAGCAATTATTTACATAAATAAGTAAATGATTTTATAATTATAATATATTTTAAAATAATAAAGGAAACAACTTAAAATTAGTCAATAGAAATGTGAAATGTAGCATGTATTTAAGGAGTATTAAAAATATTTTTGTTAGGGAGGTGGACAGAAGTAGTGGATAACATTATGCTTTGGTAGGCAACTTTGCAATTAAACATGTTATTATATTTCTAAAGAATTACATAAAAATGAGACTCCAAGTTTTAGAATATTAAAGAAAAGATGAAAAAGATACAGAGACAACAAATCTATGTACTACAGAAAGTAGAAAAATCAGAGGAAAATATTTAAAAACCTCAATGTAAGATGTTTTATGAATATAAATAATTAGAACAAATATCAATTATTGATTGTATTAAGTATACCCAAGTTAAAATGGAAGAAATCTAATAATCTACATATATTACTAATAACCTAATATTATTAGTTAAATAAAATTTTAATACCAAAGTAGCAATATTATACAGGTACTAATAAAATATGAAGAAAGAACATGCCAATTAAATATTACTACATAGGGTAATAGTCAAGACTATGCAGATATACTGAATAAAATATAAGAAATATAGAAAAAAAAGGGTGAGATTTGCAGAATCAGTACTACTTATTTATCTAATTTTTTATTTTCTTTCAAAAATTTTTCAAATAATTGTTAAATGCAACTGAAGATATCATAACTAAATAAATCAATTTTTATAGTTTTCCTTTGCTCTCTAGGTATTTTATAGTTAGTATGTATCATTTTTATCAGAAGGAAATATGGTATTTTAAAATAATAAAATACAAGAAAGATGTTAGAAATAAATATATGTATGAAAAATACCTCTTTAAAAAGTAGAGATTATTTAATTAGATATCCAAAGTTTTGTGATATGCACCTTACATATTAAACACAACTTCATATGAAGTCAGTGTGTGTTACATACCAGATATCAAAATGTATTAAACACAACTTCATATGAAGTCAGTTTGTGTTACATACCAGATATCAAAAGGAATCCAAGCTTTGTCCAATTGTGGTTGGATTCTCAACAACTACAACGTCTAATTTCTCATCTATAAAGCAGTGATACTTACCTTAAAGACCATTTGTATGGGTCAGTTATAATGTATTTAAAGCACAGAATCGAGGGCACATAAGGACCTTTAATGAGTAATTGTAATAAGAATGTTGTGTTTATTCAAAAATGATAACACAACTCAGAATTACAGCAATAATTCTTTTAACCAGTCTTCATTTTCTGATTATGTGGCTTAATGAAAGCTTAATTTAATTTGGATGGATATTAAAAAATCTAATTTTGTTGAGAGAAAATGATTACTTTAGATAGAAAAGTTAACCCAGACGGTTGGGTACTTTATCACATAGAAAATCATTTATGGTATTGCTAAATCAAAACCAAATCCTTCTATTTACATTGCTAATCACTTATGGGTATAGAAGAGTTCAAGTTTGGTTCTTGGCAATGCTTTGCCAGAGAAATAATTAATGGAAATAAAACTATTTCATTTGCTTAAAGACAATGGATATCACAACTTAAGAAATATTTTTAAATGTTTACAATAATAAATGTTGTATTTTTTTCTTATTTTCTTTATGGATTAAGATTTTATTTACATATCCCAAATAATTTCTTTCTACTCAACAGTCCTTTGGTTATCCTGAGATTCTATTTCTTCTTCTCAGTGGATTTTAGGCTTAACTTTCTTTTTTTTCCTCTTAAAAGCTTTAACACGAACTTAGGTGATATGGTATGGGGGAGCTTCAATTTTTCAGAAAATATATCATTAAAAAATATTTTGTAGCTTCATTTTATCACAGGGGCACAATAAATAATATCCATGTCTATGTAGAAAGAAAATGAAAAATTAGATAAATAAGTAGTACTGATTCTGCAAATCTCACCCTTTTTTTCTATATTTTTGTTGTTTGGAAGTGGGTTTTATTTTTACTTCGTGAGGAATAGAATTATATTAATATTAAAATCTTTCTAATGTGTTAACCTGGAACTATATAATGTGTAACAACACCAGCATTTGCTGAATATTTCCCACAGATCCAAAATGCATGAATAATTATCAGAGGATAAGTGTACATACAGAGTCAACTTCACTGTAGCTCATATGAAGATGAATTACAGAATAAATTTTTTAACCACCAATTTATGCACTGAAAACAGCATTCCTTTACTTTTGTAAAGTCATGATATTCCTTTTTTTTCTATCAAATTCTGGGAAATAAAATAAAATATTAAAAATTAAAAAGAAATTAAAACACCCAGTGGCATGGGAGACTGAGGCAGGAGGTTTCTGCCAATTTTAGCAACTTAACAAGGCCCTAACCAATTTTGTGAGATTCTGTCTCTAAATAAAACATAAAAAGGACTGGGGATGTGGCTCAGTGGTTAAGCACCTCTGGGTCCAATCGTTGAATCCTCAGTACCCAAATAAAAGAAAGAAAAATTATTTTTGGTAAGATAAGAATTGGCCTACTTTCTTAAATTATAAATTATCTTTCCAAGGTATTTCACTTCCCCTTTTCTCTATGATGGCCTTTTTGTTATATTTTGTTTTTTTTCTTTGGGATCTCTTAGATTAAGAGAAAAATGGGCAATTTGGAAATGACAATGCCTTTGCCCTAGGAATCCTTAGGGAGCTAAATAAACCCTATCTCAAGACTTACTCACTGATTCACCTCTCTGAGATTTCACTCTCTTCCTGTCTGCAGGTTCCTCTAAATTCTTCCCTGTGGGAGACCAAGTTAACTCCCCTGCTGGGTGATGTGGCATCAGGCACCCATGCTGCTAGACTGCCCTGCTCTTCTAGGGTTCCAGTGACTATGTCTTCCTACAGCCCCTTGGATGAAGCTGTGCTCACCTGTTTCTTTATCATGTAACCCCTTGCCCTGTTTAGGATAGGATCTTCCATGAAAGTGCCTTGTGTGTGTTCCCTTCTCTTACTGTGCCCTTGGGTGTGGCCTACCCAGGTGTCAGTCAACCTGCTGACAGTGGACATCATGAAGATAGACTCAGCCCCCTGAAACATGGCCCCTTAAGAATGGCTTCTCCTCAATAAAAGGGGTCAGTGTGTGCTCTCACTCTCTCTCTTCCTTCAGACCCTTAAGGTCAGAGGAGCCATCACAGGGATCCAAAAGAAAAAATTCTTTGTGTCTCTTGTGTGGTTATTTTGCGCAGCCCAGTTAGCCCAGTTCAACTGGAGTAACCCCTGAGCCTTTTTGTCGCGAACAGAAACCTGGCACTTCCCTTCTCCTTTGGGCTTGGCTTTCTTTTCTCCTGGATCCATAATGGTGGACTAGAGCTAAGTGAAAAAGACCAAATATTTAAAACTGCCACAGTAGTTCCTTAGGGGGGCAAATGAAGTATGGGTTTTTGAACTGCACTGAGACAGAGGCTGACATTTCCCTTGGGAATCTCTCAGTATCAAGAAAACCACCCAGTTGTATGTTGACAACCTGTGTTCAAAGGGACGTTCTGTGATTGCCATGGAGTTTATCATTTCATGACCTAAGGTTAAGGTGACAGCCACTGGAGGGTGGAGAATTATGGGCGTAAAGCTGATGACTGTAATTATTGGGCTACTTATATTTTTGCCCTTGCTTTGGCTTTAAAGTAGCTTTCTCACAATTAATTTCTTTGATGTAAAAACCTATGAAATGAATGCTTGAAGCCTGCTCATAGTCAAGTCTTTCTCCATCAAAGGTTAGCTGAACCATGGGGTCCTGCTTTCCCTATTTTCCAATCCCCTCATCAGCCTGGTTGGGAAAACAAGTAACTGTTGTACTGGAAGTGACAGTTAGTGCCTAAACAGGGACCCCAAACAATCACAGGAACTCTAATTTGTAAAGGTGAATAGGACACTCCTCAAAAAGTGATGCTTAGTGAATGAAGGAAGAAAAAGAGTTAGTTGATATATAGCCTTGTGTAAAGCATGGGGACATTCTAATTCTAAAGAAAGAGAGCATAAAGAAAGCGAGCTCTGTGTTAGAATGTTTAAGATTATGCTTAAATCACAGGAAAGTGTCGCGACCCCTTGCCCGCAAGGAAGACGCAACTCAGGAATCTTCTTTCAGCAGTTTATTCAGGCCTTGACTAAAGTATCTTTTAGTGACTCCCTTTCTTTCTCTTTCTCTCTCCCTGAGGGCCCAAGCACAGCCTAATAAAGCCTCCCACGTACCAATCTTAAGCCGCCGCGTGGATCTTTCTTATAGGGTGGCAAGGGATAGCGTGCCAACTCTCCACAAAGGAATTTGTTTATCACAGGCCACAGTGGAAGCCGGCGCCATCTTCTAATGGCGGCCACAATTTACAACAATGGCTCACCACAGGAAAGCCCCATGAAGATAGCATGGCTGTCTCTTTGTTTTCTTGAGGAGGGAGCAGTAGATGTAAAGACTTGGGAGGAGCTTGCGAAAAATCTGTGTGGTAGGTATGCAGCTGAGCAGTCTGCAAGATTTCCATGGAGACTTTTAGTTGGTGGTCCTTAATAATAAAATTATCTTGACCCATTTTATAAAAGTGTAAAATGGCTGCTGTGGCAGTGACAGTGGCTGTGACCACCAGGGGAACAGAGCACCAGGGCACTGGGAATGTTGGAGGAGAGCTGTGGCTGAAGGCAGGACTTAGGGCCATTCTGCTGCTTGACCACTGGCTCCTTTCAAGCCTGCCACCCTAGAAGCCACTGGAGAAGCATGAGGGGTGCCCCCAGACAGCAATGGGGACAAATTAGGGTCAGAACTTTACCCTAAATCTCAAATTTTGATTCCCTTCACCTGTTTTAAGTGCCCTAGTGACTAGAGAGGGGTGTGGGGATGTGCTCTCCTTATATGTTCCAACCTACGCAACGCTCTGGGAATATTATTGCTCCATCTCACTCTTGCTTCCTGCACAGTGGTCAAGGGGTGCAAGTTTGCATTATGTACCATTAATTTCTGAGCTGCTTGCCTTGACTCAGCTGGCTTTTATGTGCTTTCACACTCTATGAGCCTACTTGCTTAACAAATCCCACCATAATGCTATAACATTGGGAGAGAAAAATAGAAAGATTCTAAATGGACAGTTTTCCTTTCCTAAAAAAATATTTTCTGAGGATTTTACAGGCTTCCATATTCTTTAAATATCTAAACTGACTCTGATCTAAGCCAAAAATGCATTCTGATTTAGTAAAGATATTTTGCATGCTCTTTTAGAAATTGTGGCCATGTTATTCTATTTTTTTAAGAGCTCTCATTTTACAGTTCTATGGTTTTGAGCTCCTGAGTTTATGGTGAATTCACATTTGATTTTGCATGCATAAATTAGTATTTTTTTTCTAATCAGTTTCATTTTATCTAACTATCAGGGTCTTTGCATTCTGTCTTGTTAAGTAGTTGATTTTTCACCTGTTGATTCTCAAATGCAAATCTCCTCTTACAAAATTCTAAAAAAGACAAAGATATGGTGATTTGGGGTGATGTGGATCTGATAGTCATCAGGACAAGTGACAACCTGAAATCTTTTATTTCATTTTCCTCATGGTTATTTGATTTTATGCCTAACATTTCTATTTGTATAGGCTTGCTGTATACTTAACTTGATATAAAAGTATAATTGGCTCTATTTTTATTTCTAACAAGTTAAATTTAAGAGTAGCTCTAAAAAACCTCTGTGACTTTGCCTCCTACCTGTGGAGCTCAAATTACAAAAGGTTATAAAATATTTGTTTCTTGTCTGTATATGTATACATTGTATATGTACACTTGTATTGTTGTGTCTGTATAAGTGTTGTACCTATTATTAAAATTGGTATATAAATAAATGAGCACAAAAAAATTAAAAGTAAAATAAGAAATGGATCCAGTTTTTTAAAATTTATGTGATTTAAAAGCAAGTTCAGTTTTAATTGGGTAAATAGATAAAAATAAAGATGTCTTTAAAATTACTAACACAAGTTTTTCCATGTGGTGAGACAATTAATAAAACGTTAACTTCTATAAAATGTCTAGAACGTAATATCCATTGCTCCTAGGATTTTTCTTAAGAGATGGCTAATGCTGTTAACTATGTTTGTCTAATATTTTGGTTTTCATATTTAAAAATAAGTCAATTTAACATAAATGGGATTTAACATAAGTGGGATTATCATAAATGTGTTAGTTAGGGACCTCTGATTAGTGTACAAAGTTCAAATGTTAAAACATAAACTGCTTCATACAAAATCAAGCTTTTTTTTTTTTTGGTAACTGGTATAATACAAGGTGCACTTAACCACTCTTAAATTCCATAAGGAAATAATTTAAATATTGGATGTATTTTTATGAATTAGTAAATGAAAAATATGTTTAAGAGAGTAATCTTGAAATCATGTTTACTAAGAGTTCAAGTTCTAACAGATATAATTCTTTATATAAAGGGTCCAAAAAGTTTCACCTGTGTTTCAATTAGAATACTATAAATTACATTAAAGTATTTTATCTTATTAAAGTGGATTAATTTGAATTCAAAAATGTCATAAGATTGTTTTAGAATATAAATTTTAAAAAGGGGTCAACAGCTAGGAAAGAGAAATAAGAAGGTTCTAGGTGAAAATATATTCTAATACAGAAAATAGACGAAAAAGGAAATTTTACAAATATTACAAAGCCCAGAGAGGCAAAGCCTTTAAAAATTTAAAGTCAGATATTATTCAGAAAATGTGATGGACACCAACAGGACAGCAATGCAAAAGCTGCCTTACTGTGTATATTCTTCAAGGTCCACTGCACACACTATGCATTCCATAAGTGGAAACTTCCAGAAGAGTATCTACATAGCTGCAGGGGTATGCTGGGAGCTGAAAAGTGGAAAATGAGTCAATGCATTCCAGAAAGTAATTTGGTACTCAAGTTGACTAGAGAAGTATGAATATCTCCAAGTCTTTGAATCTTCATTGAATACAAGAATAAAACAGTATATCTTCTGTACAGAGTTTAGGATTTTAGTCACAAAGGAGAAGAAGCTATTAGACATATTTGGGGAAAATGTGTATAAAACATATTTTTCTATTTTGGTAACAAGAAAATAACATGAGAACCTTCTAAATAAGCTTTTTATATAAGATTCTATTATTTCAGGGATGGGGATATGGCTCAGTTGGTATAGTGCTTGCCTTGCATGCACAAGTCCCTGGATTCAATCCCCAGGATCACACACACACACACACACACACACACACACACACACACACACACACAAATGTTCTATGATTTCATACACTCATGGCTAACACATATGTTACCAGACTATATTTTTTCCATATTATTTATAGTGCATTATAGTAACATGTAATAGTGGGATTTGTTGTTACACATTTGTACATGTTAAAATAGTATAATTTGGTCATAATTATTCCACAGTATCCCCCTCTCCCTCTTTTTTCTCCCCCCAACCCCAGTCTATTTCCAAAATAAACTGGAAGTAAATCTCCTGAAGAAGATTTTTGAATGGGGCTGTGAGCTCCTTTTTGGATATTAGAGTAATGGAAAAAGGAAGTGACTCTGAGAAGGGGGAAACAGTACAAGGTAGCACGTTACAGAGATTCCTATACCTTTGCATAAATTCACTGCTGGTTGACTGGACACTTGATATAAATATGCCTGCAGGGAGCTGTGATTTGGGTCATGACCTCTGACTGCCTCATAGTTGCATTTGCACTGAGAACTTCCTGTGCACAAGTGCAAGTAAAGTTTTCCCAGTTACTATAGAGACACCTGGCCTGACATGGTTCTGTGCAAGGGCATGGAACTATATCAGTTTGGACCTTAAGCTCAAGCACCACCTCCCAGAGAAAGAGAATTCTGGGCATAAAAATATAACACAGTGTCTTGCAAGTGACCACGACCTTCAAGGCTGTATGTTTTGTAGGCACATTCCAACAAATAAACTTTTAATGAAAAAAAACTATTTAATAAATATGCTGAGCTTGCTGTGGTTCATTGTTCCTCTATCAAAGGACAATGTCCCACATAGTCCCAGCTTTTTCTCTATGTGGATCTGTTTATCTTTTCTCAGTTCCCGATTGCCCCTCACCAGTTTTTGAATTAATGACCATGAAGGATGCAGCATATACAGGTACAGAAATCACTGTGTAAAAAAAAATATTTGATCAAGAAAAGGATGATGGACAATTTATCTGCAGAATTCTTTATGTCTATGTTCCATTGGTAAAAGTTCATTGTAAGAGATATGAACCTCCTGAATTTATGGATGATTGAAGTGGTTATTGAATGTGATACACAAAGAGGGCTTCATGGATTTTTTTAAAACTCAACATTAGATCTATATATTGGATCATATTTATCTACCTGTTATCTATGGAGCTTTGAGTACAAGTTAATAGCATAGATAAATATCATGAAAATTTTATGACAGTCTGAGACTCTTGCTCATATCTATTTGTTGTTTATGGAATTTCCCCACATCAGTTGATATAATGGATATAGTTTAATGAAAGATACAGATGACTATGTGAATTTTATGGCCATCTAAGATTCTGCTTTGGTAGTTAAAATTTTCCATTCATGGCTGTTGGTTATAATAAACTCAGAAGTTCTGATAAAGATCTCCGCCTGGAGAAACATATAAACTAAAATTATCAAGGGTGTAAGTTAACAAAATGAGATAGGAAGAACTTAAAGAAATAGTTTGAACAATATTTGTATACCAAATTCAAAGTAGTGTATTCGTAGTAGCTAGAAGGTAGAAGCAATTCAACTGTCCAAAGGTTGATGAATAGACTAAATAAATGCTGTGTATCCACATCATGTAATATTATTCAGACATCCAGAAGAAGGAAACTCTGACACCAAGATGACATTATGTTAAAAGAAATAAGTTAGATGCACAAGGACAAATATTTCCCTTTTATGAGGTATCAAGCATAGTCAAATTCATAGAAGCAGAAAATATAGTAATAGTTTCCAGGACTGAATGGGGAGGGAAATAATGAATAATGATTGAGTGTGTCGAATTTCAGTTTAGGAAGATGAAAAAATTCTGGAACTGGATAAAGTTCATGGTTACATAACAATATCAATATACTTAGTACCACAGAACTATACACTTCAAAAATATACCATGATGTAAATATTACCACCATAAATAGTCATCTAAAATGTGAAATGGAAAAGTGAGTTTAAGAAAATATATTTTTAAAAGATTGGTGTCAACATACTTTATATACAACCAGATATATGAAAAATTGTGCTGTATACATGTAATAAGTATTGTAATGCATTCCGCTATCAATTACTTTAAAAAAATCAATAAAATAAGGATGCATTCAGGGCTGGGGCTGGGGCTCAGTGGCAGAGTACTTGCTTAGCATGTGTGAGACACTGGTTTCAATCCTTAGCACCACATAATAATAAACAAATAAAGGCATACTGTCTACCTACAACTACAAATTTAAAAAAAAAAATTCATTCAACTAAAAATACTGATTTGGTATATCTAGGCCATGTGTTAGGTGTATTAGGTGGAAGAGCAATTTTTCTGCGAACTCTGAACTACTGTCTATCAACTAAGTAACCTTGCCTTCTTCTGGAATGTAGTGGTTTGGATTAGGTGAATTCCAAGATTTTTTTATATCTTCAAATATGTATGATATCTCTAACAATATTTATGTCTCTCAAAATGGCATATTCATTCATATTGTCAAGACACTTTAGAAAAAAATTCACCCACAATGTAGTTCCAACTTGCCTTTCCTGTATTGTCGATCAATTCACTGCTCAGATTCAGCTGTACTTACCAGATAGTATCTGAAGAAACCCCAGTGCCTTAAATGGTTTTTTTGTAAGCAAATTCTGCATCTTTACACAGGGTAGTACTCAATAAAATATATGTAATGGCTTTGAAACACGAATAATATATGTGTTGTAATATTCATGTCTTTAAGTATTTTTCTAGTTTTCAATTTTCTAGTACCACAGATTTGCATTGGGACATGGACAGTCACAGAAGAAAATAATTTTTAGGTAAATATAAAGACTCATTGAAATAACTTATGATCTACCTAAATTTGATTTAAAACAAACCATAGCTACAGCATTACTGAAAAATGAAGAATGAAAAAAAATGAAATCAAAGTATTCAATCCTTTTCCCTTGTTGTGATTGAAATTCATAGTAGGGAATATGAATAATAACCAGACACAAGTTATTATCATTACTTCAATTTGAATAAGAGGCAAAGGAAAGGTGTATTATTGGGACATAGAGCAATAATATGTGGACTGACACTGTCACTTTGTAGATATCTTATTCTATTTACTTTTCAGAAAAAGTTACATAACTGATACAGCACGATATTTGTAACCTTACTTTAATTGGGTTTAGTCACAATCCATAGCCTTATAAAATGTTTAAACTCACGTTGGGACAGTCACAAATATGTGAGGTCACTTATAGTCATGTCAGCTGTTAACTAACAATTTTAGAAAAAATAAATTCTAAGAAAAAAATTAAAGGAAAATAATTTTCCTTTTTAAAGAATGAAATGTAGTGATGCAAATGGAAATGCTGATGTCTCAAAACTTAACTATGGCTTGAGTTTGACTTACAGAATAAAAAAGAACAAACTTGATAAATCTCTTAAAATTCCCATCACTTTCAATCACTGAAAAAATTATAGAAAGAAGTTAGTGGTAATAAGTTTTGATTGCATAATATTCCCAAGACTTATATTAGTGGTTTTGAGTATTATTAAGACAGATGTATATGGTCCTGAAAAAATCTCTGTGATGAAACCTTATTTGAATGAAGAAAATATTAAGTTTGAGATGCTGTAAAATTCTGCCTTGTTAAGAGACCTCAAGAATGGTGGGAGACTGAAGTTCAGTTGTGCTTATCTAAAGCTTCCAATCTCAAGGCTAATGAAGAGATACTGACAGCTTTTCTGCAATGTCAGTAGAGAGCTTTAATGACTAGAGATTAGTTTCCAAGGCAGCAATCTTTCGGGACTTTTAGCCCATCGATTCAAGGAAAGAATTGGCAAAGAATTGCCACCAAACAGCAGCAGCAATAACAACAACAACAAACAGGCAAAGAACACACTCACTCCTTGAGGAAATTGCAGAGAAAAGGGTCTGGATTTAGTGGTGCATTCACTTAATTAAAATGGCCAGGTTTTTCATTTTCTTCTCAATGTAAATCACTATTGAGGAAAGCATCTGCCACCTCTGATATTTCCTGGGCAATAAATTTAAATGAATTAATCATTCTGCTTATTCAGAAATTCTGAAGAGTGATAGGCACTTCCCAATGTACTGTAGAATTCTTGGCTCATTGATTTTTAGATGCCTGAGGAGATTGGAGAGGCTGTGAAATGATTTAAACAGAAATAAAAAAAAAGAATCATTCTAGAATTATTTAGTCTACTTATCTTTTCATCCTCTAATCAAACATGGATTATAATATTACATGTACATAATTGTACAATAAGATTAGTTTACAGTCAGAGTGTCTTGCCTTTGTGCTTAATCGAAGTTTAAAAACTCACCATGATTTTGAACTAGGCCTGAACCAGAAGTTAATTTTTGGCAGAAATCTTATAGAGCTCTGATATATCATTGAGAAAGTCAAGTCCCTTAAAACTAGGGTGATGATATAATTTATCATTTCAACAAGTCTGCTTTTCAAGGGGAAATAAGCCACCATAATTAGGTTGAACTACGGGTAAAAAAGCCAGTCATGGTCAAATTGAGACATATGGTCAACCTCTCTAAAACTGAAATATTAATACATATGCATAATTTTACTGTCAGGGAGAGTTGGTCCAATTCTTCAAAAGCATTTTTATAAGTTAAAGGCTAAGTTATGCTTCAACGATAAAGAGGGCAGAAATGCAAAGACTTCCACAGCAGGGAAGTGCAAGTGGTTCGATATCCAGAGTCATCTACTTCTTACCAACATGCCTTTGGTATTCTTGGGTAAATGTAGCTCAGCAGCAGAATAACCATGCTCCAGAGCATGAAATAAAATAAATAGTCTTTACCTACTAAAAAAGAGACAAAAATTGGGACTAGGGTTGCAGCTCAGCAGAATGCTCACCTAGCAAGTGTGAGGCCCTGGGTTCTATCCTTAGCACCACATAAAAACAAATAAATAAAATAAAGGTATTGTGTCCAACTAAAAAATAAATATTTAAAAATAAATAAATAAATAAAAGTGTTATGTTCAACAACTAAAAAATAAATACTAAAAAAATTTAAAATTAGAAGAGACAAAAATATACATTATCTCTACTTCCTTTCAGCAGAGAGAACTCAGTCGCATGGCTACACGAGGTAGGCTAGTCAGTTGACTGCTAACATACAGGAATGAGTGATGGGAGACAGTCTAATACTGGAAGAAAGTGGGATTAGATACTGAGAAAATGTAGCAGACTTTCCAAAGAGTATTTCTCAAATAGGATGGCTGAAAATTGTCAGGAGAATTCCAGAGGAAGCTTGCTGACGTATACATCCTTGAGTACCATCCATGAAATTCTGTATTAAAATATTTGGGAATGGGAGTCCCAGATGGACATGTATCGTGAGACACATAAAATTATTATGCAAATCAGTGTGAAAATCACTTCAAATATATATTGTATGATTAGAATAATAATTTTAGATTGGGTTTACCTGTCATAGTTTTTATTTACACAAAAAAATTCAAAAATTTATTTCTAAAATGCACTAAATTTTTTTTTCAAAATAATCTTGTTCAGTACTTTTTTACCAATAAATAAATAAAATAAAGCATTTTAAGTGTAACCAACATACTCTCCTTATAAACCAATATATTTTTTCACTATATTTCTGGAAAAAAACTATATTAACCAACATGACTTAAAAGGATATTTTCAATATTATTAGTTTAAAAAGCATAATAGTTTCCTCTTGCAATGAGATTATTGGGTTTCTAACATTGTTATGTGAGGCAAAAAAAATAGCATATCAAAAATTACCTTTGGTTATGTTGGTTTATATTGTATTAGATTACAAATCCAAAATGTAGACTAAATATTCATGAGTACATACTGTTATAACTAAATAAATAGATGGGGAAGAAGATACAATTGTACTATATAGAAGAATTTCAAATAGCTAATGTAGATTCCCTCTACTTAGGCACTGGCTGGCTCTGCCTATGGTGTTCCTTGGAGTACTATTTGGAAAGGAGAGGTCAATCACTACAAACATGATTTCAAACTATGGATCAAGGTGACTCCTGATGCACAAGAAATATCCATAGTAAGTATTCTTAGTATGAAGAAACCCAAAGAGCACTTTACCTTTGGGCTCTTCACACTCTTCTCAAAAAGTCATTCAATCATGAAAAAACATCACACAAGTCTAAAGTAAGGAATATTCCATAAAATGTCTTTTATGGAATAAACTTTCTCAATGTTCTTGAGAATTGTCAAATCATTAGAAATAAAACATCATAAAATGCTTTAGCTAATAGGAACCCCAGGAGACATGACAACAGCTTAATTTAATTTATTATTCTGCATAAGATCTTGGGACAATAAAAAGACCTTGAGAACAAACTAATTCACTGTGGACTTTAATACTCATAATAATATACCAATGCTTGTTTATTATTTGTGACAAAACTACCTTGGTAATGTGAAATGCTTACAATAGCAGAGGTGTGTTTGGGAAAGATCTGGTATGTGAGAAGTCCATAAAATTTGTACAACTTTTCTGTACATCTGAATCCATTCTAAAACAAAAACTTTCCTAAAACAAATCTTTATGAATATATATTTCTTCAGTTGGACATTTAGTAAAATGGGTTGTCATGAGTTCAACAGATATGGTTAACAAAGAATAGATTTATTAAAACTTTGGCAATTTAATTTCTACTAAGGTGTGCTTTGCACATGGAACTGAAGGTGCCAAATGATTGTTATAAAAAAAACCCACCCCATCCTAATCACACAGAGGGATATGGAGTTTTACCCAAGCTATTAAGTAATAATTCATGGGGCTGGGGTTGTGGCTCAGTGGTAGAGTGCTTGCCTAGCATGCATGAGGCACTATGTTAGATCCTCGGCACCACATACAAATAAACAAAATAAAATAAAGGTATTGTGTCCATCTACAACTAAAAAGATATTAAAAATATATTAAATCACATTTTTTCTTTTGGTATCTTCATGGTATTCAAAAGAGTTACTGTAAGGAATTATATAATGTGACAACACTGTTTTTGAAAAGGTAGGCTAGGATCAGTGGAAGGGCTTTCTAGAGTACTAATTAGTTATTCAAATTTTTTTTCTGTGTGGGTTAAAACTATTAATGTGGCACTTTTGAAGAAAATTTGTCTATGTTTATTGGAAGATTTGGAGTAGAGATGTCAGAGCATCCATTTGTTAGGAAATGGAGATGGCAGTTTTGGTATAAGACTATGAGATGGTGGCAGTGGGAAAAGATAAGAGGATGCTGATCTGAAGAAATTATGCAATAAAATGAGACATGAGGAAGGGACAGGAAGCAGGGATTAGAAGAAGCTTTGATTCTTGTCACTGGGTAGGCTTGATGGAGTAAAGCAGTCAATATAAAATTTTTGAAGTGAGCAGTAATTACTGGATTAATCAAATCAAATATCTACAATACTCCTCAGAGTTCTTTGTAACCTTGTGGTCTTAGTAATCCCTTAAATATTTAGTGTCCTATCTTGATAACTTATTTGTTGAGGAAAGTAATTATTTCCACTGCCTTACAGGGACATGAGAATTAATAAGATAGAATTCCTGAGGACATTTTGTGCTCTTCATGTGACATTCTCTATGTAACATCAATAGAGAAGAGATTCACTAGAGCATGAATTACAGTTTTGCCAGAGGAAAAACAGTTTTACAATAAAAGGAGGGATGAAAAGAATAGACTTTAGAAGACATCATCTAGATTTTTTTCCCCGATGATGTGAAATGTATTAATTTGAGAGTCTCTAGTACATAAACAGGCTTTAAAATTAATATATTTTCCTATTGGGGCTTTGTTCTTTTTATTCTTTTTTTTTTAAGGATTTAGTGGTGGATCATTTTCTCTTTAAATCTTTCCCACAATAGCACACCCTATCAATTCACTCTTTTAAACTCTCTCCTTTGAACCTCCAAGTAATTATTGTCTCTTTTGCCAAGAATTGAGATGCTTTCATCTCTCAAATAACTACCAAGACTGAAAAGTCTTAATTATCATCATTAAACCAGGGGGTCAAGACTGCATCTCAAAGGAGTGTGATGAGGCAGTTGAGATGAGATGGTCAGGTTCAAGGATTAATCTATGACTTTCTTTGTGTTCTTCTTTTTGCATTACTTTTGTACTCTTTCTAAGCAGACTTCCTTTTACACATACACATGCAGACACACACATGCACACACACACATTTTCTTTATCCATTCCTTCATCCACAAGTGCTTAGGTTGTTTCCATATCTAAGCTACTGTGAGTAATGCTTCAAAGAATTTGGAAATGAAGATATCTTAATGCAGTGATGATCTCATCTCCTTTATGTATAATACTAAAAACGATTGCTGGATCATATAGTAATTCTATTTTTAATTTCTTTGTTATGTTTTATTAGTGTATTATAGTTATATATAATAGTGAAGTTTATTTTGACAAATTTATGCATACCTATAACATAATTTGTTCCACTTGTATCCCCAGTACTTCCCCTTTTCCTCACCTTCTACCTCTCCCTGATCTTTTTCTTTGACTCTATTGTTCTTTATTTTTTATATTTAAATTTAACAATTAGTGCATTATGATTATACATGAAAGTAGGATTCATTCAAAACTCTACTGAGATTTTACCACAGCTTTGTTAGAAAGGTAAACATTAAGAAGATGATAATAAATGCTTGTAAGAATGTGAGGAGAAAGAAACACTTGTATATTGTTGGTGGTAATGCATATTAGTACAACTACTATGGAAATTCTTATGGTGGTTCCTCAAATAACTGTGAATGGAGCCATCGTATGATGCAGTTGAAATCAACAGACTATAGTGATACTTTTATTCCAAGTCTTGTACCAGCACAGTTATCAATAGCTGAGTAATGGAACCAGATGAATAGATTTTAAATTGTGGTATATATATATATATATATATATATATATATATATATATATATATATATACACACACTATGGAGTTTTATTCAGCCATAACAAAAACAAAATTATGGCATTTGCTGATACATGGATGAATCTGGAGACTCTCATGCTAAGTGAAATAAGCAGACACAGAAAATCCAAAGTCATATTTTCTCTCATATTCAGAAGCTTAAGAGATATAAAGAATCAAAAAAGAAAGAATCTTATGAAAGTGGAAGGAAGAAGAGTAAAACAGAGGAAGGGAATGGTGGGGAAGAGAGAAGGATTGAGAAATAGGAAGAACAGAGAGACAAAATTGACCAAATTATGCTATGTGCATGTATATAGAATAATCATTCTATTTTTAATTTCTAAGTAACCTCAATATTGCTTTCCATAATAGTCCTACCAATTTATATCCCATCATAAGTGTGCAAGTATTCCCATTTCTCAGTCTTGCCTACATTTCTTATATCTTGTCTTTTTGATATTAGCCCTCCTAGTTTGTGCAAAGTGATATCTCATCTATCTCACAGTGGTTTTAATTCACATTTCCCTGATAACTAATGATGATGAGCATATTTTATACATTGTTACTTTGTGTCTTTTTGGAAGAAATGTTTATACACTTGATTATTCCTTAATTGGATTTTGTTTTTACTATCAAGTTGTAAGAGATCTTTATAAATTTTGAATATTAACACCTTGTCAGAAAGATAGTTTATATGCATTTTCTTTAACATGTTTTTAATATTTTCTTTAATATTATCTTTTTTATTTTGTTATTTATTTTGATGTGGAGTGGCTTTTTAGTTTGACATAGTTCATGTCTTTACATTGGCATTTGTAACCTGTGTTTTTGGTGTGATATTCAAAAATTGCCAAGGCCAAAGTCAAAGAGATTTTCCCCTCATGTTCTCTCCTAAGGTTTATCTTTAGAGTCCCACATGTAGTTCCTTTATCAATTCTGAATTGATTTTTCTGTATGGTGTTCTGCTCAGACCCTTGAGTTATTATGGCTTTGTCTTTATCACTTAGAAATAGGTTCAAGTATGTGCACTCCCAAAATCCAGTGCACATATCTCAAATAGAGCATTAATTGATATCTATTAGTTATCTTTATTCAGAGTGTTCTTTCAAATTATGAAATTGTGCAATTAGAATTAGGAAATTCTTATAAGGGTTAAGAGGCACAGATACAATTTCCTATTACTAATTGATAGTAATACAATTTATAATAAATATTTAGCAAATGATAGGTACATAGATAGTTACACACCTACTAAATTCTGCAAAACATAAATAAATAAAAATATAATTTTGTAATTGGGCAGTGAATAGTTTACAATCTGCTCTTAAAAAATTATATATTTTCTCAAATAAAAGTTCCTAATATTGCAATATTTATTAAAATTTATTTAAAATAATTTTCTTTAACTTATAAACTTTACATATTAAATAATACAAAGGTTCTCTAAATTTAGTGAAATGTTAAATTAACAGAGACACATTTAATATGCATATTTTTTCATTATACATTTTTAAAAGTTTATTGTATATGCCAAAATATTATGGATCACAAAAAATTCATTTGAAAATAAAACCTTACATATTATCAGTACTCAGTGCATATTTGAGGAGGGTAAGCTCATGTTCTTATAGGAAGAGGAACAGAAAGAAAGAAATTCATAGATGATTTTCCAGTAGTATAAATTGCAATTCAAACTATTTAGTGGACAAAATCTTTGAGTTTCAGCATACAACATATAAGTCTCTTTGTATGTTTTAATTTTCTGCATCTAAAAATCTAACACTGAACACCATAAAGAAGAGTATTTTCAAATACTAAATGCTCCAAAGCTCAGCACAAGATATGTACCTCTTCTTTCTCTGAATGTCACTTTTGTTAGTACTATACTATTACGAAAATACATTTCTAGCTACAAGAAAAATAATTTATTCTGTGTATTACCTTAGAATGAGGAACATTGAACAACCATTGGAAAAAGTTTCAGAAGAAGTTACCTAGATGCCAAAGGCATAATGAATCAGGATAGTATTCTCTGAAAATCAGATGGGGGACCTTGACTAAACCCTATTAAGAAATAAAAAAAAATACTATGAACAGATTATACATAGATACACATATGTATGTATGTATATATATATATATATATATATATATATATATATATATATATATATATATATATACAGACATATATGGAAGTATATTATGAAAATTCTATTTATATCTTTTGGAGACTGAAATCTATGACTCAATTATCTTTTCTTCATAACTACCAAAATTGTTTGTACACAATTTTATAGTTTTTTTAAATTTTATATATTGAGTCACTACATGTTACCATATGTAAAATAAATTTGGTAATAAAATATCTGAATAGCAAACATATTTGTCAAAAATACATGGAAAAAATGAAAATGATGTTTGAATATGAAACTTACACTTGTTAGAGACATTGACATATTTTATGGTTTGACTATAAGCCAAGGTGAATTTGACTAGATATATTAAAGATTGTTATTTCTTTACATATGGTATCAATATTAACAACTATCATAATGAAAGGTAATACTTCTTTAGCAATGCATACCAAATATGTTAGGTGATAGAATAATCTGTCTCAGAATAATATGGGAGGAGGAAAAGTGAGGATGTGAGGTACAGAGAGACTTTAACTGATTTAGATAAAGGTCCATTAGTCTAACTACTTGTTTGTATATTTGAAGTCTTCTATAATATGTTTAAATATATAGATGTATGCAGAGAAAACAGAAAAATAGTGTAACTTTATTAAGAAAACTCTAAAATATTTGATAAATATTTAGTAATTTTTTGAAAACTTCTGTGACATGTATAAAAGGGTTCTTAAAACACTCTTCTTTTATAGGTAGATGACTAAGTCATACACAAATGACAATTTGATTACTGGTTTCTAGAATAAGCTTATAAGACAAGTGGCTCGACTTATTGTCCTGGTTCTAATACTTCCAAGACAGTAATATAGAATAAAGAACATTTATATAATAATACATTTTTACATTTTATTTTTAATTGGCAAATAATAATTGTATTTAATTATATGGTAAAATGTGATCTTTTCATATATATTTATGATAAAACAAAGCTAATTAATAAATCCATAGCCTCACATACTTGTCTGCTTTTCTGGTGAAAATATTCACAATCCATTCTTTCAGAGATTTTAAAAAATAAAATGCTTTATTATTTATTAAACATATCTCTCTGTGCACCAGATCCCTGAAACATGGAAATGTTGATCAAAGTGTTTGCAGTTTCAGTCAGGAGGAATATGCTATAGCGATACATTGCATACATTATATCGTATATAAATTAATGGACATATTATAAGAATGCTAATAGACCATTATAACTTATTTCAGGTTTTCATAAAGAACCCTCAGTTGTTTTATATTAAGAAAAGTAATGGAAATTCTGGTGAAAGATGACAGAGTAAAAGTAATTTTGATACCTCACTTGAACCTACCAAATACAAACAAAAATATAGATCAAATCTCCGTTTCAATTAATCCTGGCAATGGTTGTAAGACCAAAGTGAAGTTATGCATGGCACCACATTAGAACAGGAGAACTTTAAATATATCTTCAGGTTTTAATCCAGGAACATGATTTAACACCAAGAATCTTCAGAAAATTCTAGCCTATGCTCCTTTCCAGGGAATGCTAAAGATTCTGGGCACCACCCATGGAGGAGATGACTCCCTTCTATTCCTTTTCCTCGCAGCAGCCCAGAAAGGGAGGAAGAATTTAAGAACAAAAATTATCAATATACTATAGTATTTTTCAACAATACTCTCTCATATAAATTTGAATTCAGAAAACTGAATGTGGGGCTGGGATTATGGCTCAGCAGTAGAGCACTGGCCTAGCACACGCTGGACCCAGGTTTGATTCTCAGCTCCACATAAAATAAATAAATAAATAAATAAATAAATAAAGGCATTGTGTTGTGTCCATCTGCAAAAAAGATTCTCTCTCTCTCTCTCTCTCTCTCTCTCTCTCTCTCTCTCTCTAAAAAAAAAGAAAGAAAACTGAATGTGCTTTAAAATAAAGGTACATCTGTATCCTTGACCAATAAACTAAGAAATTAAGTTTGAAACATTTAGAAAGGATTTTGATCTATACTACTGTTCTCAGCCATTATGTCAGTTTTCTTATATATTTTGTCTATGGATACATCACATACTGTGTCTCCTATTTCAAAATCTTAATTAAAAAAAATAATCCAGGTATTGCAGATACATGTGTGTTTATATTTATTGTTATATGTAACAATATAAACTGTAAACTATATTTAAAACTATTTTGTCACTTTAAATTATAGGAATAATGTATAAAACTATATTCTTTTATTCCTTTTGGTGTTAAGATGCAATATGGTATCTTCTCAGTTATTAAATACAAATGAGTCATCATTGTTTTTCGCAGACAGAAAGAATTACATGGAATGTGTTAGTAAAATGTGTTGATTGTTTTAAAAGAATAATTTAAGCTTATGAATGTTTAAAGCCTTTTAATTCATTACAACAAAAAACATTCTCAGAAAAAGAGCAAATCCATAAATTTCAAGTAAATAACCCATTCAGCCAATTATCAAACAGTTTCAAAATTTATTATCATGAGTTAGGCTTTAGTAAAGTGGTAATAGATGCCATTCCTGGCTTAAAAACTGCTACTCCATACATGCAAAAGAAAGAATCAAGGGATATATTAGTATATTTAACATAAAACAATTTTCACAGGTCTGGATTTTTTTTTTAAGAATTCAAAAATAGCATATAAAGTTAGGAGAAATAAATATACCTCAGTTTTTAACATTGTAGAATTTTTGAGAAAACTGAAGTCCTTCATTTTAATTGAAATTTCAATTGGTTGATATTAAATTTGTACATAAGTATATAGCTGAAATATATATTTGAGGTTTAGGTAATTATTCCACCTTCTCCTTTTGCAAATGTATGCATTCTATGACACACTAAAATTGACTGGTGTGCTCAGAAGAGACTCGGGATTCTTCTTCAGCACTCATTTAACAGATCTGGAATCTCACACTCTGACATACAAAGTGAGTCCCCCAAAATACCAGAGCTACTCCTAGTACAGTCAGAAATAGATCTTGGTTCTCCTCCTGCACAGAATATTACTTTTATATTTGACCACATTCCTGTCATTTTTCTGAAAACGAATCAAAGAGCTACAACCTTTTCATCTGATTTCTGTAATGCTGGCCCTACAAGCAAGAAGGCAAAAGAAAATTTATGAGCAGACGAATGCACTCATGTTTCAAGGGCATGGAATAGGACAGATATCAAATGCTAATTTTAAATGAAAACATTTCATTTTAAAGACCTGATAATCCTCTAAAGTGGGTTTCGTTTTCTTTAAAAGTGACAAAGGCTAAACAAAAAAAATAAAGTTATTGAAGTTAGTGGTGCCCAGAAGATAGTCAAGTATATATGGACTTAGCTTCTTGACATCAACTCTCTGCTCCAGAAATGACTCACAGTGGACAGTTGCTTGAGCAAATTAACACAAAAAGAGAGGACTTGAAACAAATTTTTGGAGGCCTACAATTGATTGAGTTAATAATCTGGAGTCAAGAGATGAGTGAGATCACTGACAGGCTCACAGGCCTGCAGGGAGATGTGACTGGAGTTAGAAGCAACAAACTAAACAAAAAGGTTTAAATATCAAAATCTGTATTAACAGTAAAGAAGGAGAAGAAGACGAGGAGGAGAGGGAGGGAGAAGGACAAGGACAAAGAAGAAGAAGGAGGAGGAGGAGGAAGAGGAGAGGGAGAAGCTAAGGAGAAGGAAAAATAAAATAAAATAAAACAATGGGACCATGAGTGTGTCTAGTGTTGCAGATCTATGTGTCTAAAGGAAAGAAGAAATATATTTTTTTGTGAATAATTTTTTTAGAAGAGTCAATAGTTCAATCTTTGAACATACCCTTAAAAAAAATGCCTTGATCTTTTAGATAATCAATTCTCCTAGAGAAAATACAGACTAGTGTTTCAAACAATTTTTAAAAAATCATTGGCAGAATATGAAATATTATTGTTTTCAAAATTGACTTCTTCAAGCTATTGCAACAAAATATTTCTAAGCAAATGTTACATATCAAATTTTTGTTAGAAAAATTTGACCACTTGACATTATGTATTTCAAGTGATTTTTGATTATTCCATCCAATGAAAAATCAATCATCATTTTTAGTTGTTTTTGGTATATATCATATAGTTTCTTCTGACTGTGGATTTCTATGTCTGATTTCATTTTACTTATAATAATGCCAGGCAAGTCCAGCATAAAAAGATTTGAATATTTATGTCTTTTAAGTCAAATATTTTAGGCAAGTGGCATGCTACACCCCATGTTTACACACAATTTCCCATATACATATACATGTATAGATATGTGTGTATACACATACACACATAGGCTTACAGAGAGATTATGTGAATATGTTCACATACACATAGATATTAGCATTCGAATGTATCTTTTCAAAAAGTCAATTATTTTATAAGGAAGGAACAAACAAATACATGTATGTCTGCTAAATTTTTCATTGAGAAGGAAAAACACTATTTTCATTTTTAATGCTATAATTGTGTTAGATGATGGAAATGGAGTAAGTTCTAAAAAAGCTTCTATCCAATTTCTACAGGTGTTATGTCTTAAACTCCATCACAATAAAATATGTACATATATCCTTTAACACAGACACCAGTACACTTCCTAAAACAAGCTAAAGTGAAATATTGAAATTAAAAAATCATTTTATAATTATTGCCATGGGAATTGCCCTCTTTTTATTTTACTTAGCAGGGGATGAAAAAAAAGTCTTGCTCTAAACATATTAAGCCATGGAAATGTTGTAATTAATCTTTTAGGAATTTTAGCATTAGACAGAAACACTGCTTCAATAGCTCAGCATAAAACCATCTGTAAAAATGTATCACTAAGTGGTTTTGAAAATACAGAAGAAAAAGCTAATGATACTTACATTGTTAATCAAACTATAAACATGCATTATAATTATAGTCTTTTGTGGCCTTAACATAAATGTTAATATTTTAAATTTTTTCTTCAATACATTGCCTTATATTTGCTAATACTGAAATATATTTTCTTATATACAAGAACATGGAACAAATTTTAAGTGTAAGCTCTAAGAAATAAAGTGTTAAATATCAGACAAAATTAGGAAATGAATAGAAAGAAAATGAAATCATCAGAATGCAAATGATACTGCTGAACATTTAGAAGCAATATTGGATAATGACAATACACTTGTTTTGTTTTGTTTTAATTGTGAGTTGTATGTCCTAGGAGATGCTTTTAAATTAAGTTGAATTTGGAAATATGCATTAAATAAAATGGCCTAAATCATCATCATATATTAGAAGTTAATGTAGTATTTTAGAAGTTCATTTGATGGTTATGTAGATACTATTACAGATTATCTGTATAGATTTATTTTAAATCTATTTCTACAGAAACACTACATTGTATAACTCCTAAATTTTTAGGAATAAATATAGAGTACCTACATAAACTTGTTCTATTAAAAATGGAAGAAATATTAGATTAAAACATGGAAACTTGTAGATTTTCTATCCCTTGTGATTTTTGAATATTTCCTTTATGGTTCCAAGTGAAGAGTATTATTGTAAAGGGAATATTAAAAGTAACAAGGATGTGTACACAGAGAGTAATCTGGAAATGCATCCTCCCAAGAAACTGTAAGTTACTTTTTTGTATTGCCTCTCACTTCAATAAAAAGAATATTAAAGATGTATATCAAAATGTCCTTTCTTTATACTGTCTTAAAGTCAATGTAAGTGCACAATCACTTAAAGGCAGTTTAGATGCATAATCATCAATATTTAACTTCTAAGTTCAGATACCTTCTTTCTTCCAATAAGATGTTAGATTATATTTTATCACATCAAAGTATAATCTTTGTAAAAGTGATGAGAATATAGCAGTTATTTTAAAAAATGTGTTCAAAAAAAATCAAAGTTCAATTTTCACAAATTTAAATTTGAGACATAGCTTTTTTATTTTAATGTATTTTCTAATTAGTTCATTTTAAATCATTTTAAATAAAAACATATATATTTACATTTTTCTATTTGGTTTTTATATTTGAACACAATATCATTGACCATTTTTTTAACTATTTATGAAATATTACATTGGATTTAATTTTAATGTCTTAACTTCAACATTCAAAGTGATTATTTCTGAAATTATGTGAGCCTAATAAATGTTCATGAGATTTCTTCCTATATTCATAGGTGAATCTGCTGCATTTCTTTTACTTTTTTTCTCTAGTAGTTATAACTTTACGAATATATCAAATTTATAATGATGGTCAAATAGACCATACTTTATTATCAAAAACAGTTGTAAGACATTTTTCAATATTCTAAGGAAAGCTGTTCTATAATTGCATTTCTGTGTGAAAGCAGAAACAAAGTAATTCCACATCCATAATGAAAATACAGGAAACTGAAAATAAGATAAAGAGAAGCACATTGACAAGATAAAATCAGCAAGTCCAACTTAAGTTGAGGCCAATAACCAAGGTAAACCAAAGGGCAAGTTGTTCGTTTAATTGAAAGAAATGTTTCATTAAATTAAAAAATACATGCAAAAGTTAGGTGACATAATGACTTTTTGGTGTTAATGTTACTATCTTTTTCATCATAAAAATTCTAAATTTCTGTTATTTACAAGAATATTTGTTAGCCATCTTTCTATTACATTAATGTTAATTTAGCTAAAATTAGATAATTTAATTTTAAAAATATATCCAACAGTATGCATGTAAAGGGAATGTAGGTGGAAATATGTTTCAATATCATGAAAGAGTACCAGAAATGAGGACCTCAGTAAAATTCCCTCTGCATTTGAACTGTCAGTCTTCTCTTATGGCACCTGTCACATTAGCTATTAGTGAAATGTGGTCTCTCTAATGTTTTGGACAAACAAAATGTAACCTGTGCTAATAATTTTTTCTACAACCCCAAAGGATTCCTTTATATGCCAATCTCAGGTTGGGATTTTTAGTAGACAGCGTCTGAGAAGATTAGTATGTCTTTATCAGTTGAGCTGCTATAACAAATGCATTACAGACTGGGTGAGTTAAACAAAGACCATGTATTCCTCACATTTTTTTAATGTTGGTAAGTCAGTAATCCAATAGGAACAGAAACGATGTGCAATGAAGGCCCACTTCTTGGTTTCCAGACAATCATTTTCTCTCCATGTCTTCACATGGCAGAAGAAGTAAAGGGTGTTCAATAAGGGTACTAATCCCATTCAAGGGCTCTACTCTCATGCCTCAATTACTCCCAAAACTTCCCACCTCGTAGTATAATCACTTTGGATGTTAGGATTTCAAAATATGACTTTTAGGGGTGTGGCAAAAACTTCCAGTTCCTAAAACATGAAAGAAATGTGTTCTTTTCTTGAGCCCAACTTCTGTGCAATGAGTGAGAAAGAAAGAGGATTGGTTAGAGGAAGAACTAGGTATATCCAAATACCAGTAATACTTTCCCTAAACAAATGGAAAATAATTGAGAACTTATTGTTTTATTCAGCTGAGCCCAAAATGTCCTCTGTAATGCACTGGCCCTTTTTAGGATGTCCTGAGTTTGGGTGAAAGACATGGACTTTCCTAGGATATCCTGCAAAGAAATGTGTAACCTTAGTGAAAGGTTGTCTTCAGCAGAGTCTCTTCATCAAGACCTAAAGAAGCCTCACAGCCTGAGGCCACTGGCCAACAGCTGTGTTCCAGAAAGGGGATCTGAGCAGCACATTGTGGTATCTACCAAAATCCCCCACACACCATAGTTTAAAAAAATGATTATGAAACATAGTCACAATGTAGCAGAAAGTGACTTGAGAGTGGAATTTTATCTCTGATACTTATATAATCATTGCAACCATATGGTTGAAATTTTGGTAACAAATTTATTCCATTCATAATTATCATATAGTAACACCCTACCTAGAAATACCAAGATCAAGAAAACAAGGTCAATCACTCTTGTTAAGAAAGATTAGCTTGCAAATATTTAGGTGTAATAAAGCAGTCTAGACATAATCATAGAATCTTGTATGAGGTTCAGGAGAGGTAGAGGCATCTAGGTTCTATTTTACCCAGAAGATGTGATAGATGGGAAATCTGGTAATAATCCATAGTAGAAGCACCACTGGAGCTGATTCTTAATAAAACAAGAGAGATTGTTAGCACAGACAACGAAGACCAATCCAAAGCTTTCCCCATTGTGCTTATACATTTAACAAATATTATTCTTCATTCCAGGAAGAGCATAATGAGTTTGGATGATAGGTTCCAGACACCATAGTACAAGAAGTACAATGCAATGGAGGAGTGGGAATGCAATCCTGAAGAACCCGCATTCCTTTGCTAAGAGTGGGAGCTTTGCTTAGGAGAGAGTGTAGAGTTGTTTAGAGATTTTCCATGTTAATAATTACAGAAAGATTTCCTGAAGTTATGTAAAGAACTAAAGAGATAATAACTCAAAAGAACACTTTTACATATATTGTTTTAAAATAAAGTGATAAAAGGATGATATAGTAATTTAAAAGAGAGCACTAGAATACTATTTCAGAAAAACCAAAAAGAAATTTAAATGAAGAATACATCAGATGTAGGGATTATCCTAGGAAGAATTGATAACTTTATATTTGTTAATTTTCGCATTCTTGAGCAATGTGTTTTTCCACTGATTTAAGTCCGGTTAAGATTCCAAATTCAGTTGGTAAATTTATCATTTACATCACTTTAAGACAATGCCAATAGTTATACCTCTGTCATCTTCTTTCTTTCCTGGGAATAATCTGATGGAAACATAGATTGGAGTTCAAGTGCTCAATCCTTTCTTTTCCAAAGACATCATGATGAACATTATTCAGCACTATTCTGTTTATTTCTTGAAATTATTTCCCAGGCTATATTTCTAAAAATGGAACTTTTTAGACTTCATATGACTCCTCAATTTTTTGTAAAACTACTGTCTATAAAATTTGTCTTGATTTTCACTGCAACCATGTATGTGATAGTAGTATTTCCTCAGTAACTTTGATGAATTTGATTTTTATTGCCTTGAACCACTTTTGTTTTCTAACTGATTGCAATCTTGTATCTAGCTTGTTGAGATTTGAAATCAATAAGTTCTAACTAAAATCCAACATCACTCTTTTATCTAATTTATTTTAGGAGGTACTATTTTCCTTTGGGAAAGCTGCAGCAAGCTATAGCTTTCCCCAGGATGCTTATACATTTAACAAATATCATTTTATTTCTCCTTTAAATTTGTGCCCATTATATTCATCAGAACTCCAGACTTCAATGAACAAAACATTTTTATGTCCTCAGTCTCTGAAGCCACACTAAAGGATGATGGCGACTTCATTTCCCTTACCACATCCTAGCCTATGATCTGTCTTCTGCTGCTGACCTCATTATGTTTTGTTCAAAGGGATTTAATGTGAAAGAAAAAAAAATGACCAGTCTTTTTGTTGATGCTGTTTGTGATTTAATGTTGATCCTTGAGGTTAGTGTTATTTTATGGAAAATTGTGGCTTTTCCCAGAAATAGTATTGATAGATATTTGATAGAAATTTGTAAATACAATGTCCCAGACAGAAATTTGCCTCCTTAATAGGGTCGTTTATTCTTGGAGCATCCACTTTGTTCCCTAGGAGTTGCTGACTTTCCCAGTTGTGTCTCTTTACCCTCAAGGTTATTGTCTTAGAAATATTCCCTTAGATGAGAGATCAGATCTTTTTCCTACTGCATGCTCCTGTGTTCCTTTTTACCAGGAAATGTTTCCCCCAATAGGTGGAAATATAGTTTCTCCCAGTGGAAAATCTCTCATCTTTCACTTTTTCACTTAAGCCAGATTTGCCAAAGTCTTTCACACCAATCCTAATACTCCCTAAGCTCAGACTCTATATAATTTGTTGTCTTGAAGACCCTCTGCCTTGCTTATGCTTAGGACAACCTCTCTCATAACTTCCTTCATAGATAACAGTGGAATCTATTAAATACTTCAGTTCCTTGCAAAGGAATCCTCTTTGACTCTTCACTTTCATTTCTTAAAAACCAGAGATAGATCATATTTGGTTTAACAGTCACTTAGAAGTTCTGGATGGGAGCCTCAATACCTATTTGTGGGGCTATTTGGTAGCTGCTATATTTCTTTTAAATCCAGAGTCCTTGGAGAAACTTTGAGAAAATGCATGATATTAAAAATTCTGTTACTTTTTTTTTTTTTGCATTTTTCTTAAGCCAATTGCCGGTGTTTTTATCTAAAACACTTTTTGTCTTATCAGGGATTAATGAATTGCATTTTATAGTTCTTCCTGACATTGCTATTAACTTTTATGTGGAATTTACAAGTGGATGTAATCACCTTTTATCACCGTTAGAAGTTATCGCTAATTCTTTCAGCCTACTTAGTACAATGCACTAAGAAAATAATTCACCACTCTTTACATTAGCTTATTCTAGAATTTAGCTCCATAATTTTCTGAAAGAAAAATAATGAACTTGTGTATGTGGTTGGCCTATATACCTCAAAGCAAATAATCTAATTATAACCTTAAATGCACATAGAAATCTAGAATTAACATGTTATATACAATTCTTGATCATATAATTTCCTTATGTCTGTACATTTAACCACATACAGCTGTTATACAATAGGAAAAAATGTAATAGGAAACAATGGATATGCAGGTAGTAAACTGGCTATTTCTTTACAACTAAATACCAGTTTTTGAGTCTCATTTTTTTTAATAAAGGAATGCCAGTCCTTGCCAAGCTCAAAGTGGAATCAGCCACTGCCAGTTTTTCCTTCATTTTTTTTTTGCAAAGGATTTCAAAATCTTCATTATTACTATCCTTTTCTTTCTAAGAAAGACCTGTGCTTGAATGTGCTGGTATGATTTGAAAGTCAGAGGAGACCTAAAAGGGGGCATCTTGTGACATGAAAATGTAGTGATCAAATCCTTCTTTAGGAAAAGACTTTCTGCCCAGTTGCAATGAGGGTGGTCAGTTGACAGCCCACAACTAGTTAGCTTAGCTTTTAAGTCCAGGTAACCCTATTTTTAGGCAGTGGCATTTGAGGACTTTTCTTTCTTTGCATGCCCTCCAGCTAATAATTAAATAAGGCAGCTCTATAAGAGTCTCATCATTTCTATCAGACATGTGTCCCTGGATCTGCTCATTGGGCTGACAGTCTTTGTCAAATCAGCATCAATATCTAAAGGCTTCCCCTGCCCAATCTTAATTTCTTTATTTCCTTTCACTAATTTTATTCCCCAGTTAATGTTTCTGCCCCTAACTAGATCTCAGTACCTGTTATCCAGAGAACTCACACCTGGATGCCTGTCTATATAGGGAGGAGGTCTATTTTCCTCCTCAGATATTGGTCCTAGGTAGTGTCTTCAATGGATGTGATTGATCTGGTCCGTTTGGGGGCCCTTGGTCTCTTTCCCTGTTTCATTTTTGCTACAAATGCCTTGATACTTCTTTTATGGGTTTGTGGTCTTCGTGTGGGTGTAGTTGCCAACTTTTGATCTGATCTGGAGGCCTCTTCAAGTTTGTGATCTTCTTGTTTGTTCTTTCTCACCCGTTGTGTCAAATAGGAGAGATGTTTGTACATGGACAGCACAGGGGAGGGATGGTCAACTTGAGAAAATTTTCTACACAGGGTTGGTACAATATCTCCTACAGAGAGCACTGCTCTAGAATACTGCTACACTTTGCTTGTATTGTTATTAACCAGGAGTAGTTTGTCGTGGCAAAAATAGTTGCTTTCTTTGTCTTAAATAGGAAAACGAAGATTTTCTCAGAATTAGGTAACTCTGATATTTTATTACCTAGTATTTGGGCCTTGAGAGAGGCTTGATTCCTCTTCTTCCTGATTGTACTACCTCTGTTTCTCTTTGAACCCTCCTTTGAATGTGAAATTTCAGTCCACATTAAAAAAAAAGAAAAGAAAAGAGAAAAGAGGAGAAGGAGAAGGAAGAAGGAAGGGGCCATATGGTTTTTTCAAAACATGGAGTGACATCTCTGTTAAAAATGTAAGGTAAATGTGACTGCATTTGAAATGTATCGGCCTTTAACCTCATTTATGCCAGTGGATATTGAAAACTGTCACTTCTGCTGAAATGTGGGGGAAAAGATAATGAGTACAACTCTGAGAGCAGGGCCAAGAAAACCTGCCATAGCTCTTTCATGACATCATTCCACATTTCTACCCCTGGGAAAACAGAGAGTCTTTGCTAAATTGATACAGTTGGGAGAGTTTTCCATATAAGTAAATACATTTTTAAGCAATATTAATAAAATAAGCAATATTATCCAAAAGAACTCTGTTGTTACCTTGGTTCACAAATATGTCTCTGTTTTCCTACTATCCTGTACCTTCGGATTATTTAGTATCTTTATTCAGATATTACACTGTCTTGATTAATATTGCATTATGATCCCATTTTGTTTTTTACTAGAGAAAGTTCTTTTATATTTTTGTCTTTCCTTTATTGCCTTGACTATTCTTGACCTGTTATTCTGTTACACACATACACATACACACAATGAGAGAAAGAGAGAGAGAAATTAATTGTGCAACTTATAAAACAAAATTTAAAACACTATAAAAACTTTCATAGTTCCAAAATGACAAAGTAAATTTTATATGTATCATTCATTAATATGACTCATCATATCAACATTCTGAAATGAAAGTAGCATTTTTAGAAGTTTAATATTTTATTCTTTGAAAGGTTCAAGGTTGGAGTAAGCTCATCTTAAAAAAAGTTTAGTAAGGTTCAGTGGCAGACGACATGTGTGAGGCACTGGGTTCAATTCTAAGCACTGCATGTAAATAAATGAATAAAATAAAGGTTTATCAACATCTAAAAAAAATTTTAAAAAGAAGTTTAGTAAAATTACCCACAACACTACCTCAACCTGATTTTTTATCTCATTACCCCTACAATTAATCTCCGCACTGCCACCATCAACTTTCTGTTTTAATTTCTTCCTATGAGTGCTTTAGAGGTTTGAAAGAAATTCTATACTTACCAATTTAGCTCATTGTTGAGAGCTAGATAGAATCAGAACTAATGTAACTCTTTTTTTTAAATTAGTTTTTTTCTTATTCTTTTTCTCTCAAAATATCACCACTGTTTATTTTTATTTATTTATTTTTCTAATTTCTAGGCTGTTTGAAGAATCAGCTATTGATTCTGATTTTCTTCATGACTGTTTTCTATTTAATTTATTCCTGCTCTGCACTGTATTACTTTCTTGTTCCTCTTGATTTATTGTTTTGCAAGGTTTAGAAGCACAAAGCCAAGATCATTGATTTTTCATCCTTTCTTTTATAGTATTGGATTTTCTCTTTGGTATATGAGATATTTAAAGGTAGGTTTTTAAAATTTGTAATATTTGAAATCTCTCAAATTATATTTTCATTAATCTCTAACTATATTGTCAGCAAAATGTTATTTGTATAATTGCAATTATTTAAAAATATTTGACATACACTATCTTGTGCTTCTTGTTCACTTATTATAAATGCTTTGTATCTGCTTAAAACATGCATTCTGTAATTTTGGGGGGTATGGAATTTGTATATGTCTTCATGATTTTTTAAATTGTTGTTCATAATTTTTTGATTGTATGTATCTTCAATAATTTATTGTCTAATGCCAAACTTTTATAGAAAACTATAGTGTTTGTAATTTTGTAAATTTTCACTAATAGTTTTCATAATTCCTATTAAACAGAACCTCTTTAAGTAGATATTAAAAATTTTAAATTGTTTTTATAATCCTTGTTATCAACATATTTTTCATTATCTCTATATGTCACCTATTTATTAAGTAGTGTTAATTATTACTATTATTTTTTATTAAGTATTTATCTATTATTTATTTATTAAGTAGTATTAATTACTACTTCTGGTGTAAATACATCTCTGTAATTTTTGTTAGTTTTTTTAAATTTAATTTTACTATCTAAATTTCATTCTTCATTTTGTCTGAGTATTTCTGACTTAGTTATGCCCCTTGTAAAATGCAGTTAGTCAGATTTTTCAAAAAGTCTAATGTAGCAAATTGATAAGACTAAGAAAAGACAGTACATATGCCTTTAAACTTGTACTTTTTATGTTGTTATTGGGATTTTTATTGGAATTTGTTAGGCTGTCTAATGTGATCGCACTTATTCTTACAGTCTTATGTGACAATTATTATCTAATTATTTTTCCTTCTCCGTTCATTTTGAGTGTTTTCTTAAATATTTTGCTTATGTCATGGTAGCAAGATAAATTAGAAAGACATGAAAATGAGCAGAAATGATTTCTATACAATTTTCCAGATTACTGGTTCATTCATAATCTTTAAACTTTTTACAACTATGTAAGTTGGTAAACACTCTTAGAAATAAAAAAAAATTCATAGAAATGCAAATGGATTGTAGTGTGCAACTAATCATTGCCCTCTAAATACCAACTAATTTTGCAACATTTTGTGACTACTTTTCTACATTTCTGTTTCTCATATGTTTGTGTGTCTATGTATGTGTATTAAATTTTCTGTTGAACTTGTTTTTAATCTTATTGATGACCACCTTTATTAATGCATTAAATGAAATCTTTAAAACATTCATTTTATAATTTTATGGGCGTCCCGAACTAACTTTCTTTAAAAGTATGTTTTAACAAAGCAAATGGCATTAAATAAAGAATTTGTAAAGAAGATAAAGCACCAGGAAAAATTTAAAAGAATGGACAATTATAGCATTATTTTCTTGTTGAAGTCACTGTGGACAGTTCAAACTGACTTAAGAAGAAAAATATTCAGAGAGAATGGCTAGAACCAAAGCAATTTTTATCAACTCTATTATATACAGAGTTATAAAAAATTGTGCTGTGCATGGATAATTATGATTGTAATGCATTCCACTATTGTCATATATTTAAGAAATACAAATAAATAAAAAAGATTTGGGTATTCAATAAAATTACAGATATAGAACTCATAATTGGGTTTACATTTGTAAAAGTATGGTAATTTGAAGATTAAGAATCAACACTTTTCTAAGTCTGGATCATCTTTCAATAAAACATGTGTTACAGAATGTACTGGTATTCAATTGACTAAAACACACTGAACAATAGTAACATTCAAATTAGCAATAGATGACTGGAGTTCAAAGATTCTAAGGTTCTGTATTTTCAGGTAAAGAAACTATTTCCTCATTTTGAGCTTTATTAATAAAATATGCATTATAAAAAAAGCCCTGGGAATTTTTAAGAACAGTATTAAGTGTGTAATTTTAAAACCAGGAGGGAGAAAAGTATTGGAAAATAATCCATAATAAACCCAAAGAAAGATATAGGAAGAATGGATAAATGTAACAAATTATGAGGCACAATATTACCTGGCAGAAATTAATCCAAATATAGCCTGATAAAAACAAATGGACAGAGATCACTGATATGGTTTTGAAAGGACTTCAGAAATTTTGCCAAAGCAGAGCACAGCACTTTCACTCTGAATTCAGGGATGCTAGTTGAGAAATATGACACTCACTTACAAAGGCTTGTTTCCTTATCATAAGAAAGACAGCCAGAGGAGAATGATTGCCTTGCTTTACCTTACACATCCCCTCCTTCTTCTGGCCTATTAGGGGTTTTTTGCTGCAGCGTATATAAGGTTTTGGAAAATTGTATGTTTTTATATTTTTACAGTAACCTAGTCTCTTATTTTTAAATATTTTGTACATCCTAATTTATCCAGAAAAAAAAAAAGAAAGAAAGAAAGAAAAGCTTTTCCCTGCTATTCAAAGGCTTTCTTGGCTTTAATCACATTATTTCCTATTTTGAAATTTCAAAATTGAATTCTAGTCTTTCAAAGTGGTGAAAATTATTAAATCATTGATAGAATTATTAGATAAACCTAGTTATGATTTTTTTAAACCTGCATTATTTTAATTTTGAAAATACTCCATTTAGATCTTCTCTTTATATTGGAGTGATTGAAGTTCCCAGAATCTTCATTTTCTTCTCTGTAAAATGAAACTAGTAATACTAAAAATATCAATATTGCTAGTGGAAAATGATTAGCACAATACCTGGCACACAGTAGGCTTAATAACTTGATTACATAAAAATATGATAATAATTATGCCCAGAATTATATTAGCTTATATTTGTTAAGGCTGTTCAATATTGTTAACATTGCTTTGTAATTATTTTTTGCATATGTATTCTTATTTGATAGGACAAAATTAGCATAATGTCCTACTGAAACACCTAGGACTTGAACTCATTCTTTGGGGCTTTGAATATTGATTTCACTACCTGATAGCTGCATAACCTTAGAAAATTACTTAACCTCTCTGAGATTGTTTCCTCATATATAAAATGGTGCTGATAGAATTGATAGATTAATATAAAACACTTAGAGTAATATCTGAAAGATAATGTGTTCCCAAAAAGTATTTCTTAAAATGTATGTGTTATTTTCTCCATGAGAAAACCATGGCACAGATAAGTTAATTAAATCACTCATGGATGTTATCACTAATACTAGGTAGGGTATATTGGATTCATCTATCATTCTTTAAGGTTATCCATCTATGCTCATGCCAAAGTAAGGGGTATAAGTTTTTAAGAAGTTATTTACAAACTGAATTTAACCATCATAATTGATAATTTTTGAAACACTGAGCACAAGATTAACACATTACGGGAATAATACTTTAAAAATGCATTTCAGTCTGTGAACAAAATCATACTGTCCCATTTTACCACATAGAAAAATACATTGTGTGGCTAAAGCAATTTGTTTTAAGTTATTTTTTAATATTTACAATCTAGTCAAAAGAAGTATCTTGAAACTTGTAAACACGGTTATCAATTCTGGGTAATCTGTTATTACCTCTGAAGTCAGTTCCTCTGATCACTCAATGAAGGAGGAAGGTTGAGAATAAAGTTCTGTAATGGGGATGGGTAGAGGCTTTAATATATGTGGTCAATGGGAAGATGATTATCTGAAACATTATATAACAAAGGAAATCGTTCCCTATGTGAAAAGCCAGATATATATAACAGAAAGAAAACAAATCCTTGTATGTAAGATAAATGGATTTAAATCAGTAAGTATGTGGTTTATAATTGCAAAGGAGGAGAGGGAAAAAGAAGAAGTTTAATTTTATTCTTTTGGCTTGTAACTGTATTACTTTATTTTGTCTAATATCAAAACAGGTTTATAAACAAATTAAAGGCAAGCGCTTCAGAAAGCCATTGGAATTTTCATAGAATATTAGAATAAAATTGATTTAGCTTTGATTTGAATACAGCCTGTGTTAGAATAAGATGAATAACATTAATAATAGAATAATATTCTGATTCTTCAGATGGAGAGTCATTTAATACTTCTCTTTAGTTTCCTCAAAGCTCTTGATTTAACAGTGTAAACAAAGTTTAAGTACAGAACTTAAAGGACAACTTAATCTTACAATCATTTCTGTCTGAGCTAAAGGCTTCCATTTTAGCTTTATTCATTACAGCCCTAAAGCTTCTGCTTTCTAAATGTGTAGGTTAGAGAAAGCACCTTGGAGCTCACCTGCTCAAGATTAATAATATCACTCCAAGAAGATTAGAGCTATTACTCTTCCTGACCTGATCCAAATGGTACAAATGGGATTTTAAGGATGATATCTGTTCAGAGATCCAACGGACTGATGAGGTGCAGGGTATAGCTACCCTGAGGAATCAGGAAAGATAGACTGCAGGGCTGTTCAGATGATACACCATTAGCTTTAGCTATTATCCAAAGAAAAGATTATGGCTATAAATAAATTCATCCAGACCTTTAGTACAGTGGACAGGCAAACCAAGGGATGGACAAGCCAGGAATAAATGTACCTGTTATTTAAAAAGAAAACCTATGCTAAATTCTTATTTCAACAGCAGAATTGCAGGTAATATGTGTATATGTAGTGTGTGTGTGTGTGTGTGTGTGTGTGTGTGTGTGTGTGTGTATACACAAATCACATATCACATTCTGGCCAAAGTGATTTAATTTAAAAACTTAGAAATATCAACTTTGTTTTAATAATATAATTACTCTGAAATCATCTGCTCTTATCCTGCTTTTTTAGATTATGATGATTCTGACAATGAAGACCAGGTTTCTCACTTACCTAATGGAATGTCTGTTGTAGTTTTGGATATGGAATGTCTCTCAAAGGCTCATGTGTCCTTAATTCAGTCATGATCTGAAGTGAGGGTTTGGGGAAGTTAATGGCTTTAATGGCTCATGGGGCTCTGATCTCATCAATGGATTAATGAATGGGTTCGTAAGTGAACAGACTATTGGGAAGTAGTGAAAACTGTAGGATGTGGACCCCAGTTGGAGGAAATAGGCCACCATGAATGTGTCCTGGAAGTGTTTAGCCTGTCCCAGTTCCCTTCCTTGCTCTCTTTCTCTTTCCTCTCCCTAGTCCCCAGGAGAAGAACAGCTCTGCTCTGCATGTGTTCCCTTTCATGGTGTTTTGCCTCAGTACAGGCCCAATGCTAAGGGACCAAGCAACCATGGACAGGGTAGATCTCTTCTCCTTTAGGTAGGTTTTTGTCATAGCAATGGAAATCTGACCTACATACACACCTTTGTAACTGACTCAAAGATACACTCAATAAAGTGAGATTGCATGAATCTATCGGAGAAGGACCGTTACTAATATTATATACACAAACATACACATACTGATTAGTTATGTTTTTACTATCATGACACCCTACCTAGTGGCTTTTGTTGTAATTAAATAAAAGTCGTATTGATAATAAGTTGATTGTTGGAGACCCTGTATGAACTATGTATGAACCAGGCCCAAGCTTTGAAAACTATTTTCTGCCTCTTATTGTTCTGCTCCTTATTGATTATTTTAAAACTTCTTAATTTTTCTAGCCAGTTCACACCTGCAAGCAGGAATTAGTTTTCGGGGTGCTGGTAACCCTGACAGATGATAATGGTACATATAATCCATGTTTTTCATGCAATTAATATGAATCAATTTATTTGATAACCATAATATTTATCATTATATGTTCACTTTAAAGATGAAAAAAATCAACCTACAAAAAGGATAAATAACCTGCTTATTCCTTGTCTCTTAAACAATTTAGCTTATCAATAAAGCTATAACCTCCTTATTATTCTTATTTTCTTTATCATTTCTCCAGGAATATCTTTCAAATCCCTAAAATAATATATTTGCTCTCACTGCATCATGCCCATTATAAAAAATATATGAGTTACCTTTTTCAAGCTGTAGTTTTACAAAACATTTAAGAATATACTATGAAAAAAATCTTCTGATATTTTATAGATCTTAATTGTATTCATTACTTTTTAGGCTATCTTCTCTATGCCTCACTAAAATATAATAAGCTTATTATATTATAACTCTAGCACCTAGAACAGCACCTATAATTTAGTATGTGATTGATACATAATCACATCAATTAATGAATGGAATAACTGAATATAAAATCACTAATATGGCAAATGTTAATGAAGAACTGGTTATGGATATAACAAAGGAGATTCCTTGACTTATTTCTGCTGTTAAGGTGAATGAAATGTCTAAATGATGATACTCTTAAAAATAGAATGCAAAAAAGGAAATTGGAGAAGGAAAGAGATATTGAGAAGAGGTTTTGATATATCAACTAGAGGTATTTATGAGGTGATTTATAGACTAACATTAATATGCTTTTAGAAAGGCACATTGGGAGCTCAAGGGGTGATTGGATCCTTTTTTTTTAAAGAGAGAGTGAGAGAGGAGAGAGAGAGAGAGAGAGAGAGAGAGAGAGAGAGAGATAATTTTTAATATTTATTTTTTTAGTTATCGGCGGATACAACATCATTGTTTGTATGTGGTGCTGAGGATCGAACCTGGGCCGCATGCATGCCAGGA
The DNA here is from genome assembly GCF_048772815.1 of Callospermophilus lateralis. NCBI lineage: Eukaryota > Metazoa > Chordata > Mammalia > Rodentia > Sciuridae > Callospermophilus > Callospermophilus lateralis. The sequence continues at coordinate 2,808,905 of NW_027514663.1, read as the reverse complement.
GAGCCCGCTACCGCTTGAGCCACATCCCCAGCCCCGTGATTGGGTCTTAATTTATAGAATTTGAAAAGGAAGATTTGTACATTTCAAACATGTAGTGGTTCTGGAAAAAGTGCAAGTAAACATAACAAAGAGGGTAAAAATGAAAACCACGAGTAGAATTCTGAAAACTCCTTCCACTGCACAAGTAAGCAAAGATTTGAACAGAAGTCAGATGTTGTATTAATGTTTATAAAACTACATTTCAGATTACTTTGCTTTCATTATATTTTAAGTCTTAATGTTGAATTGTCCCCAATTACAATACTTACAAATGCCATAGCCATATATTTTTATTTCTATCTATCTATCTATCTATATGTATATCTATATCTATCTATCTATCTATCTATCTATCTATCTATCTATATCTATATATATATATATATATATATATATATATATATATATATATATATAGTAAAAGAGTGGTAGGTGGATTGTAAAGGAGAATATAAATATTTTTTTACTGGCTAATTAACTACTCTGAATTTTTCAGACTATGAATGTTTAAGTTTTTATTACATTAGTTGTTAGAAATACTTTTAACATTCAGGGGATTTCAAAATTCAATGACTATAGAAATACTACTAGTGAAAATATGTGGAATTTTTAAATTTAAAACTACACAAATGAATAATAAAAAACTACAACTACAACTAAGAGTATTTGTCATTTTCTAATAATGAACTCAATATTTTTAGAATGAAATGAAAGTCGCAAGGTGAATCAGCAATGTAGAATATTTTTTTCTCATCTATTTTTTAGCTCTGTAGAAAGTCAGAATTCAATGATTCAAGTTATAGAGCTAAGTGACTACAATATCAAATACTATTGACAAATTTTATCATCCATCACAAAATCATTTCTTTTTATCTCTGCTACTAACTTTATGAAAGTTTACAGTGTTTTAAATGTATCTTTCTTCTTTTGTATTTTGTTCTTAAAGTGGGTATATATGCATTTTTCTAAACATGTTTAAACAAAATAATAGCACTTTGGAAAAACATACAATAGTAAAAAATAAAGGATGTACATAGAGAAATAATATAGAAAAATTTGTTTATTGAGGCAAATGTTACCCAAACTTTATAGATTTGAATCATAAGTAATTAACCAGATTTGGTTGGGTATTCATTTAATCTACCTGATAATCTATGATGTCTTTTTTTTTACACATTTCTCACATAATTTAAAAATTGAAGCCGAATATTGAAGTATTAGGGCATCATAAAACTACAGTGGAAAAGTTTTCTGTAAGAATGTAATATCTTGAAAGTATCATATATTATTTAAATTTAATTTTAGATTTAATATCATTAGATTGCTTTTTGGAGTACATTCCTCATGATATAAAGAGAATCAAGTTTTATATTCATTTTAGAATTATGTCAGTCAACAATTTTAATTTTAGAGATGAAGAAACTGGGGCAGGTAGCAAATTAGAAAAAAAAATAGAACATTGTTATATAATATGGTGAGAAAGCCCAGGTGACTGGGTAAAATTTATCCTTTATCCAGCCTGTTAATTTCTATTAGGAAAACTCTTCTTTACTTCACTTTTGAAGAATTAATAAATCTTATATCACTCTAACTTTATGGGCACAAGTTTCTGAGTTCATGAAATGCTGCAATTTCAGCATCACTGTACATTATCAAACTTGTTCCTTCCTGTGTTGCTGTGAAGAGATTCATACCACATTTAGTAAGAATGCAGAAGCAGAAAAAAATAGGAGGCCAGATAATCACCCAGGGAGAGAATTTGAACTAAGGACCTTTAATACTTTTCCCTTTTTATTATGATCTTTGTATTATACTTTGTTGGTCATTTTCTTTTTTGTGTGTTTATTGGAGTTGAATGGTGAAGGAGAATTATATAGGGCTTTCTAATATGGCGGAGAGATGAAATATCAAGGTGTACTTCATTGACACATTTCTTGGTTGTTTTCTGGCTGATTTATTACCAGTCCTATTAAAAATTAAGGTGATAGAGTAAGTGTGATTTTTACTTTTTGTTTATATTGGTAGATTGTATCTGTTATTTAACTTTCTGATTGTAGACATAAGGAATTTTTATTGGTTCTTTTTAGTTATGCATGGCAGTAGAATCTACTTCAATATAATTATTCATGCATGAAATATATCTTATTCTAATTAAGACCTCATTCGTGTGGATGTACATGATGGTAGGGATTCACAGTGATGTATTCACATATGTACACAAGAAATGTATGTCATTTTCATTCCACTGTCTTTCCTTTTCCTATCCTCCCTCATTTCTTTTCATTCCCCTTTGTCTGATCCACTGAATTTCTAGAGAATTCAGTTGATGTTATTAATGGAGAGACATGATTTGTTAATTTGTTTATTCACTAAAGGACTTAAAAATCAGCATACTATAGTAATGCAGCCATGTCAATGTTTATAGCAGCTCAATTCACAATAGCTAAACTATGGAACCAATTTAGGTGTCCCTCAATAGATGAATGGATAAAGAAAATGTGGTGTATATACTCAATGGAATATTACTCAGCTTTAAAGAAGAACAAAATTATGGCATTTGCCAGTAAATGAGTTAAAGAATATCATGCTAAGCAAAATAAGTCAATCCCAAAAAACCAAAGGCCAAATATCTTCTCTAACATATGGATGCCAATTCATAATAAGGTGGGGGCAGTAGAGAAGAATAGCATTACCTTAGATTAGGTAGAGGGAAGTGAAAGGGGAGGGGATGTAGGGATAAGAAAGGTAGTAAAATGAATCTGACATAATTACTTTATGTATTTTGTGACTGCATGACCAATGTGATTCTACAACATGTACACTCAGAAAAATGAGAAATTGTATCTCATCTATGTATGAAATATCAAAGTGCATAAATGCATTCTACTGTCACGTATAACTAATTAAAACAAAAAAAATTAAAAAAGAAAAAAGCATTACATAACACAATTGACACATCAAGGTTGTGGCAGGGTAAAATATGGAGACAAAGACAGTTTACCTACACTTATAGTGCCTACTGTAGAAAGAAGAGACCAAATAACCACATAATTAAACATAAAATTGCAACCACAGTAATTTCTATAAAGGAGATGAACTGATTTTAAGGAATAACAGGGTACTAGCGTCTGAATGCTTGTGTGGCCCAGTATATATACATTGAAACACTAATCCCCATTGTAATGATGTTTGGGGATAGGATCTTGGGAAGGTGATGAGGTTATGGGACGAGACCCCACACATATGGGATTCTTGTCCCAAAAAAAGAGACTCCAGAGATATTCCTTGCTGCTTCCACTATATGAGGACACAGAAAAAAAATGGAAAACTATGAACCAGAAAATAGGTCCTTACCAGACACCAGACACTGAATGTACCAGCATCTTGATCATAGACTTACCAAAATTTGTCTTTTTATAAGTTATCCAGTCAAAAGCAGTTTGATATATCAACACAAACAGATATAGAGATAGAGATAGAGAGAGAACATGTTATATTGAGGAAATGATACAGGAGACCACACAATGATTAAAAGAATTTAAGCAATATTTGCTTAGTTAAAATTAAACAGAATAGGAGAAAAGGAGCATTCTACATGATAACAGCTTATGAAAATTCAGTGTCTGGTATGGGACAGGAAAAATGCTGAATTAAGAAATAAAAATAAAATCCATGTGATGATTGGCATGGAGGATAGAGAGAACTGCACTGTAAGAGTATGTTCAATAGGCAGGCAGTACAAAGGGACCAACTGCAAAACATTGGTTATTGTTATGGTTTCGATGATTGAAAATATGTAAAATGTTGAAAATTTACTTTCTTTCTCTTCTTTGTTTCTTTCTTAAAACTTATTCTATTGTGAAGAGAATTGATTTTACATGGGTCAGTCAGTATGTAAGGAGGTAATGCAGCTAGACATATATTGACTTAGTCAATTATAATATCCTGGGCTACATTGACATTAAGTCAGACTGAAATTTGCAAGATGTTACCCGTTTTGCAACCTAATAAGTAATCCTTTACAGTTTCATATTTATTTTCTGACAGAAGACATAATGAGTTTTTCTGCATCCATCAGGCAGGCATTCATTACTCTTGGAAAAATTTAGTGTGAATTTCTGTAGCCCCAGTACTCATGGAACAACAGATATTACCCTTCCTGTCTAGGCAGTTGCACCAAAAGAGAGCAACCCTGAAGTTAGAAGACTCCAAGTTTGAATAGAGCATCAAGTATTTCCATTCATACTCATCTCCAGGTAAAGAGAAATTTCCTATGAAGCAAATCTCTCCCAAGGGAGTAGAGAAAGGTACCCTGCAATTATTTCCTTGGAATGTAAATAAATGCTTCCAAGGAAAAAGAGAAAGGAGTTAATGCCTTAAAATATTCTCAAGTGTCTGTATCCACAGAGAGACACTAACTCTAACTTCTAAAGTTTTTGTTATGCAATAGTTCTTTCAGTATCCTTTGCTCAGAAGATTTGCTAGAATTATGAAGAATTATCTCCCAACAGATTCTCTCTCGACATTGACTCCCAAAGAAATTTATATAAGTAGAAGGCAACTTTAGTTAACTCAAATAGTGTACACCTCTAAAAGGAGCAGACAAGCACAGATGGTTTATGTTATGTAAAAATGCAGTACAGACTGTGAGCATAGACTCAGATGACATTAATTGCCTGGAAAAAAAAAACAGAAGAAGAATTTGTTTTCATGATGTACTTCAAAACAAAGTCCTCAATACTCAGGGGATTAAGACAGCCTATGATTTTATTTATAATATTCCAACTCATAAATTCAGAAAGGCTCATACTCAATCAGTAATGACTAATCTGCCTGAAAAAGGTGAAGTTACTAACAAAAAGCTTCTACTTCCAAGATTACCCCATCTTATGTAGTTCCAACTCCTCAAAGCTCTTTGAATTCTCTTTTAATATGGCTTCTCATTCTCCTGAGCTTTTTTATGTGATTTAGTATTTCCCTCTTTGGTCATTTAAATGTAGCCTTCTAAGATGGAGTCAGTTTCCCTCAGAACAAACATTCCATTGTGCACACATTAATGGGCATACCAGACAGAATAGGGGGCCATCTTTAATCTACTCTAGTATTTATTAAAAAATAATAATTCTATGGAGAAGAATGTATTGGTTTTATGTTGCCCCTATGAAAGTATGATCAGAAATTTCACAGTATAGCACATATGCCTTTATCAATCCATTTTTATGTAAGTCAAACTTCCAGGGAGGCTTTGGTGTAGATTGTTGTTGACTTGAAGTCTTATTTGTAGGCTTTATGGGAGAATATAATTTCAAGATTTTTTTTCAGCTTTTTGCACAAATGCAGTTTTGTTCAAATGGAGACTTAGAATGAAATTTTTCCTTCTGCTAAATCTTTCAGACTTCCTTTACTACTCTTAGCTATGACACAGCTCTAATTTCTATGTTTCTGTAATTACAATGAGCCATCCAGACAATTCAGGAAAATTTTCCTATTTTAAGTATAGTACCTCTAGTGGGTTGAACTGTGTCTCTCCAAATTTCATGTTCACCCAAAATTCCCAGGTATAGCCATATTTAAAATAGGTCTCCGTATGGACTGCATGTTTGTTCTCTCCCCAAATTCATTTGTTGAAGCCCTAATACACAGTGTATTAGTATTTGAGAGGAGGCCTTTGGGGGCATATTAGGCTTAAATATGGTCATCAGGATGGATCCCTCATGATGGGATTAGCATCTTTTTAGGAGGAGAAAAATCAGAGCTCTCTCTATCTTTCTTTGTGAGAATACAGACAGAAGACAGCATTCTTCAAGGTAGCAAGAAGGGCCCTAGCCAGCTAGTATATCTACTGTCACCTTGCTCTGGGACTTTTCAGCCTCCAGAGCTGTAAGAAATAAATATCTCCTGTTTCAGCCATCAGTCATTTTGTTATGGCAGCATGAACACTCTTAACTAGCAAAGTTAAGATGAAGTCATACTAGATTAGAGGGACCCCAAATCCAGTGGAGCAGGTGTAATAACAATAAGAGTGGAGAGAGCACCGACACAGAGAGACACAGACAGAAGGATGCTGTGAGATGACTGAGGGGGAGTTTGAAGAGAGGCAGCTGCAAAGTAAAGAACACAAAAGGACTGCCAGCAGCCACTGGAAACTTAGCAAAGGGAAGGAACCTTCAGGGGGACCCCATGGTCCCTAGAACCTGCCAAAATCTTGACTTCAGACAGCTTGCATCCAAAAGTAGAAAAGAAAACATTCTATCATTTGAAGCCATGAAATTTGTGTTAATTTGTTACAGCAACCTAGTAAACTGAAGGTAGTAACTTTCTCAATTCCATTAACAGTGTCTGTTTACCAGGTAATCCACCATGAGCATGATACCAGGGTCTGCAGAACGGAAGACCAAAATTCTGCCTACTCCACTCTGTCCCTTAATCCATTATCTACATTCTTTCAAATAACATGTAGAGTTACTCTTCCTCAATATCTTAAAGGGTCACCTTAAAGAATTCACTCAAAGTCCAAAATCTCATCCAGATCCCCACAAGTACTAACCTCTAAAGTCTTATCTCTCATTAGTTCAAAGCTCCAAAGCTGGTCATCTAGGTAATACAAATCAGGTAGAGATGAGGCTCCAATCACAATTCCTCACCATTGATAGGCCTATGAAACTTGTCTGCTCACAAAACTCCCGATGTACTACGGTAGAGCATGTACAACAGTTATGGATATTGTGGCTCAAAAAGTTGGAGGGAGGAGTCACTGGTCCAAAGTTATCATGAGATCTAGCCAAGCAAACTCCTTATAGTGTTCAGGTCAGAGTCCCATTCTTCCTGCCTCTCTTCCACCCATAGGGCATCAAGTTCATTCCCTGGAGCTCTCAATTCTGCCTTCTGAATCATGCATCCCTTTTTATGACAGCTAGCACAGGTTTGCACCTGAGTGGTTTTATCTGACTGCTGCTTGTCAGTAGAAATTTTCTGATTCAGACTTAATCCTTTCATATCCTTCTGCCATTGTGTTTCAACTGGCAATGATTCTGCTGACAAAAATTTCTCAAGAAAATTGTGGATTTTGCCCAAATTCAACAGGGGAGCCTTCCTTTAGAGAAAGACTCCTGAGTACATCTTTCTGAGGTAATGTTTTCTCCGCTTATAGCTTTTACTGAGGTGAGTGAGGGGCACTGTCCTTTAACTTCCTGGAGTCTCTGAAGTGATTTGGGAATCTGTGAGTCACTGTTAATGCCTTTGAAGAGCTTTCTGTGTGCCAGGGTACCTGACATAGGGATGTTTCTTCTGTTAAGAACACATCATGTACCATGCATCCATTTTCTTCTCTACATCACATTTTCTGAAGCAATCTCTAAATTTTGCAGTCATTGGCCATCTGAATAGACCTAATTTCTCAAATCATCAGGTTCTGGTTCCTTTTTGTTGAACATTTTTTTCCTCCATTTGTCTTTTACATTTTACTGTGAACAGTATCTTCAAACTTGAAAATCTTTTGAACTGCACACCTACATTCATTGCTTGTAAGTTCTGTTTTCCAGCTAACTACAAGACACAATTTTGCTAAGCACTCTGCAACTATGTAACAAGGTCCCCATTTTCTATAGTTTTCAAGAAAAAAGTTCACACTTGCTCAAGACCCTCACTAGCAAAATCCTTTGCATTCATATTTCTTCTTGCAGCCTATTGAAGGCAATCTAGGCTTTTATTATTATGCTTCTCAAAATTCTCCCAGCCCTTTTCCACCACCCACTGCAAAGCCAATTCCATGATTCTTACGCATTGTTACAGTAGTCCCTTGACTTCTTCCTGTAGATGAATTTCTTCCAGGTAGCACGAGAATTCCTCGTAAAAATATTAACAAAGAATTTGTGGCATCTTTAATCTACTACTCGGCTTTTAAAGGAAAATAATTTTGTGAATAAGAGTGATTACAGTGTTTAAAAAAATAATCTAATTCCAAATAATATTAAAAAATCATTTAATAGTGTCATTTGATTTAAATTAAGGTTGACATTTTAAAATACTCATTATTAATGTAGGCTGAATGGTACCTGCACTTGTAACTTACTGATAAATAATTTGCCACAAATTGCAGCTTATATAATTTAAAATGCATATTCTAAAAGAAAAGTTATGACTTAAACTTGTGTGTAACTAATTCAGTGTAGATCATTCTCAATTATTTGAAATTTTTAGTGAATGTCACTCCACTCCATTCACATAAAACCTTACTGTAAAATAACTTTGAAATTCTGTTTTCTTTTAAATTTAAGCTTTATATCTTATATAAGATAATTAGAAAAAAGAAATAACAATTGCTTAAGGAGCTCATAGATATTCCTATAGAGAAAAAATAAATGATATTCAAAGGAAAGCATGAAAAGGAATGATACTGCTAAACCTCTTCTGCTTTCAGCATGAAGGAACTGAAAGATCAGATTTTTTGTTCAAATGACAGTTCAGTGGCATTTCATTTCCCAGAAAAAAATGATTTCAGAAAATGAGGTCTGGAAATCAAGCTTTTATGAAAGTTCAATTGTAGCCTAATTCAAAACTCAAAAGATAAAATCCCTGAGATTCTCTAGCAGTGTTTCTTGAGAAAGTTACCTTTACTCTTGGAGATTTAACAACCTTGAAACAGTATTTCCCAAAGTGGTGTCAGCTAAAACCCGGGTATACCCTATATGTGTAGACGTGTGGTTTAGGGGTTACAAACAGAATCTGATGAATTAATACATTTGAGAAATGTTAGATTAAAATAGTGTTAGAAGATTTAAATGTTTGCTTCTTCTTGTTATTGGAATCAAGAGTCAGCTATCAGAGAATGACTTGATAATTATCATTAATAATTTTGTCTTTTTCTCTGTTTCCACATATTTTATTGGCGCATTATAGTTGTACATAATGATGATATTTGGTGTTACATATTCGTGCATGCGCACATTACAAAAATATAATTTGACCTACATTCGCTTGCCAACACTTCTTTTCTCCATTCCCTCCTTCCACCCTCTCTTGTAATTCTTTAATGCTTAAAATGGAAATAAGAAAACTAGAAGAACAATAATTTGTTAGATGTTTCATGAGAATGTCCAAACAAAGTAGATAAATGTTAGCAAATGGAAATGAAGAAATTAAAAAATTGTTTTAACATTTCTCAATTCGTGTATGTTCCACATAAATGTATATATTCAATTACATGATACATTATCCACATAACACATGTAATTAATAAAATAAAAGTAATTCTATTATAACAGATATATATAAATATAAAATCATACTACAATGCATTAGTTCTGTAATAGTATTAATGTAATATTAATATATATATATATATATTATATATATATATATATATAAATGTTTATAAATATATGGCTTATTTATTTAATAAATATGTTATATAAAATCTGGTAGAGTAAACTGAAATATATTTATTTGTAAAATTGTTTGTCTTTTTATATATGTACCTATGTTAAAAATAAGCATGTACTTTACCATAGAGCTCTACTCCAGCCCCAGTAAATCTTAATTATACTTTTTAATACTTGTTAAATTGGTCTGCATAAGAATATAATCTATTCTGTTTATTACCACTGGTATATTGTGAAACCCAAATAGCTATCTAAATTATGGAAGTTTCTTCTTGCTGTGTCTTACCACTATGATCCTATGCGTGACCTTTAAGCATGCAAAACTGTTAATGAATATATAAAGTATAATATGTGTTTTTATTTTGTTTATATTAAAATTATTTTTTATTTGTATGACAAATACTAATAGAGTACAGTAAACCAAGATTATGCTATTTATTCAGATTAAACCAATGGAAAAACATATAATTTCTCATCTCTTAGAAAATAATTTTAATAAGGAATGAAGAAAATAAATAACTTCATATAATCAATTATTTAATAAGAGTTTTGGCAAACACTAACAAAGCACTATGTTGGTATATAAGAGGAATAAATTTTTAAAAATTGTTCAAAGGCTTTGAGGAATAATTGTAGGTAAACTGTGTATATTTTAGTCTGAATTAATTTAAAAAACACAAAGAATATTTCAAAATGAGAGAATGGCTTCTGGGAATAACTCAGAAGAAAGGAAAAAGGCTGGGGTTATTTGATCCAAAAAAGAACATAAAGGGCAAAGTGAGACAGTACGAGTTTCATCAGGTTGACAATATCTAGGTGATTCAGGCTGACTGTGTCCAAGTTACAAAGTGAACTTACATGAAGAATAATCAGCAACTTTTGAAGATTCCTTAAACAAGATATGATAGAAGTCTGATCTAGAATTGAGTAGAGAAGAAATAAAGTAGAGTCAAGATTTATTAGAAGTCTGTAAAACATGGTGTCATTCCAAACATGGAGGTGAGCAACAAGACTTGGGAGCAACTCATGGAGTTCGGGCTGATGTGCTGGATGGATACTTTTATTATCCATTAAAGCAACAGATGCTCAACTTTTTTTTTCCCTTGGGTATTATTTGTACTTGAGTTAGTGGGGTTTTTTTGTTTTGCGTTGTTTTGACTTGGTCAGATGATGATGAATCCAGGTTTTCATATTTGTGAGGTAATTACATAGATAGAACAAATAGGCAGTTGGTTAGAATGTCTTAAACTCCAATTATATTCTTAACAGTTTTCTTGGTTTATCCTCTTAGATTCTTGGGACAATTACTCCTAAATGGCATTTAAAGGTGTATAATGCTGACTTCCTATGGGGGAAGAGTACTAAATGTGGAAAAGACCCAAGAAAGAAAGATGATGCAAATTCAACAAGAATTGAGTGTGTGTGTGTGTGTGTGTGTGCGCGCGCATGCGCGTGCACACAGTGTATATTATAAATCATGTCAAAAAATAAATTTTCTCATTTCCATTTGGAATTTTTACCACCAGATTTAAAAAGTTCTGCATTAACAACTTTTTACTTCTTAATCAATATATCTTTCCTCAATGCTTAATTTCTTTTATAAATGTGTTCTTACTATAGAATATTAATAAAACATGCAAGCTCCATAGTAACATTCTATCTGGAAATTCTGAGAGATGAAAGCATAGAAACAGCTAGATGCCTGAATTTGGATATAATGATGCTGAGTAACTCTGAAGAAGAGAGATCAGAGAAAACCAAAAGAATAAATCCTGAAACAAAATGGCTAATGTCATCAATGGGTTAATTTCCAGTATTCCTAATAACAAAGATCACATGATGTCTGTCTCAGTGCCACAAACCTGTAATCCCAGTGACTTGGGAGGCTGAGGCAAGAGGTTGGCAAGTTTGAGTCCACGCTCTGTAACAGAGTGAGGCTCTAAGCAACTTGAGAAATCTTGTTGCAAAATTTAAAAAAAAATAAGAGGCCTGGGGATATACCTCACTGATAAAGCATCCCTGGATTCGATCCTCAGTTTGAATGAAAGATATCCATTTATACCAGAGAGTTAAAGAATCAAGTAGAAAATATCTGCCAGCTAATAGCTTTCTGAAAATCAAGAAGGGAAACTTTACTGCCCTTGGTAAAACAAACAAACAAACAAATAAATAAATTTTTTAAAAGTTGGCCTAAGATCTACAAAGTTAGATAACTAAGCAAACCTCAACATATATTTTATCAATTGGTTTAGCAATAATATCTGTGTTAAGCACTCAGAAAATTCAGGAGACAAATCACAAAATGAATATACCTTAGGGTTTTGTATTACCAAGGAGAAAAATATTAATTATAAATTTTGTGTGTCTCTCTCACAAACACACAAACACACACACACATACACACGTATACATATATGCATTATATGTTTGTATGTATTCATGTATCAAATATGTCCATTAATTTGCAAAATAAGTTTGCCTAAAACTTCCCATGTTCTATATTAGTTATGTACTACTTGGTAAATTACATTATACATTAATATTTTCTGTCAATTACATCTCTCAGTATAAGTTTATGACAAAAGTATTGAGCTATTACCAGTAACAGAAATTGGAGGAGCAAAAAAAGGACTATGAGACCATGATTTATGAAATGAATTACCCATAGAAAGAAAGAACATGTTGTATATACATGCAATGAGCTATAATTTACCTTTAGCAAAGAAAAAAATATCCTGCCATATGTGACATGAGCCCAGAAAACATTTTGCTATAAGAAAAATTTCCATCACAGAAGGAAAAACACTGCCCAATTCTACTGATATGAAGCATCTAAAAATTCCATTTCTATGGAAAATGGAATGGTGGTTATCAAGAACTGGTGAGAATCTAACATAGGAAATTGCTATTCAACAGGGCCAATGTTTCATTTATGCAAATTCTAAAATTGTTTTTATGATACAGCATCCTTATTAGACTAAAATATATCAGAGCAAATATATCAGAGCATGAAATGTGATCTCTTCATTTATTTTCCCATTGACAAAAAAAATGTTTTCAATGTATTCAGTGCATTAAAATGACTTCTTGAACTAAAATGCTGACATGTCAAATAATCCCATCTGAGCTGAGCACCTTTCCATCTACATATTTAGTTCCCTATCTGAATCCTCATTCTTATGTTTCAAATATATGAGAAATGATATATATACTGAATATCATACTACACTGAAAAAATTTCAATTTATTTATAACTTCTCACAATATTCAATATCATTTATGAATTTACTCTTTTGATCAGTTAATTATATTGTCTCATATACTATGATTTAAAAGATGAGATTTTATTCTCTGCATTGCATTCCATTTCAATCAAGCACTAGATCTTTCACGTATTTTTAATCATTTGTTCATTAGTTGTTTGTTCATTCTTCAATCACCAAGTATTGAGATGGGCTATATGTCAGAGCAGGCAACAGAGGCTCTGGGCAAATTACAGGACATGCATTGCACACTGAATGAGCTGAATTAAGGCAAAGATGACCAAACTCAAATGAAGAGGAGGAAACCTGGTATGAAATGGAGTTTAACTGGTTGGAATGTATTAAGGATTTTACAGCATGCATTTATGACTTTTCTCTTAGTTCTGGAGCTATTCAAAGTCCTTATAATATTTCAGGCAAGAATATGTAGATGTTGAATTGAATTTTGTAAAAATCTCTCTGGCTCCCTTTTGAGAATATATTGATCAAAGAATATGTTGCAATATATGAAGGAAAAAAATTGGAAATGTATTGCTTGTCGTGAAATGATGGCAATGTATTGCAGTGGTGGTGGTAGTTGTTTCTTATAGGAAGTGGTTAATTACAAAGTGTTAGAATAAAAGGATACACTGAAAAAATTCTTCTTACTTCTTTATTCTTACCTATTTGGGCTGTTTTAAATTTCCACTATTAAAATTTTAACACTGAACCAAATCTAAATAAGAATTGTTGACTACTTCATTGCTTACTTTCTTAGGATAATTTTAATTAGTTAATTTTAATTAGGTATATAGGATAGCAGAATGCATTTTGAATCATTGTACACAATTGCAGCACAACTTTTCATTTCAGTGGTTGTACATGATGTAGTCGCAGCATATGTGCAGTCATACATGTTCCTAGGGTAAGGATGTCCATCTCATTCTACCTTCTATCCTGCCCCCATGACACAAATTGCTGATAAGTGTACTGATATTTTTTTTAAATGTTTTGACATATTCTGACTGTTTTCCAGAAAAAGCTATGTTACAGTATATTCCCTCTCACTGACAAAGAAAATATGTCAGATTAGTGAATGTCCATGTTGTCAGACTTTAATCTTTCCCAAATATATAGATGAATGTTATCATTTTAATATTCATATATCCAAGTATTTAATGAATTTTTGTCTTCTTGTATTATATCATTTGATGATATTAACCAAATATCTATCTTCTTTGTGACAAGTTTTCTTTAGAGACTCATCTGTCTTCTGATTTGACACACATTTTTAATATGTTTTAACAACTCCTAATCCAAATCTGCTCTCCAGTTTTAAATAAAGTTTAATTTTAACTATTTTAGTGCTAAGTATTATGACATAACTGTCCTTCTTACCATTCCTTTATTTTTCCATAGGACTTATCATCATTTTCAAAACTACATGATTTATATATTTATACCTACCAGTTTTATCTGTCCCTCTCCACCTCCACCAAATTACAATGTCCTAATGGGAAATCATCATTATATATTTTATTCATTGATTCATCTCAATCATTCAAAACAGCATGAATGTTGATCAACAAATAACTGTTTGGTGTTAATTTTTTTCAAATCTTTTGTTCTGTAATTTATTTTGCTACATGTATCAAAAAGACATTTCTTTCCATCTAAAGATCTGACAATTATTTGATGACATTTTAAAAATGGCACAAATCACTATTCTTTCAATTCAGTTAAGGTTATTTTATATATTTATTTATTTTCCTTCTTTGCAAGCAAGCTTTGCTTTTTGTCCATCTAGATTACCCTTAAAAATGCTATTTTCCTCCCATATTATCACAAAATGTTGTTGTTTGGAAATTTGTAGTTTATAGTATGTTTTCAATTTATTCCATTTGTAAAGCTTTAACTCTAGAATTTAATGGAGGATAGTAGAACAATGTCTTTTAGACCATAATTTTTTATCCATATTTCCACTATCTTACAATTTTACAAATTATCCTGGGGGGAAATAAATACTTAAATGTTAAAAGTAAATTGACTAAAACTTGAAAAATGTATAGACACAAAGGTAATTCTTTATCAGTAGATTCATTGCAACATTATGACCCCAAATCCTTCAGTGGCTTCCCTTTGTTCTTGTAATGAAACACCCCATCAGCAAATCCTACTCTGCTCAAAATCTTTGAGCCTCCAATTTTGTCTCCTGTGACCACCACTCTCTAGATAAAACTCTCTCTTGCATTGTTCTTTTACATATGTCAACCCTTTTGCCTGAGATAATCTGGTCTGTCAGTACTACTTCAAATATCAAACATTCAGAGAAGTTGCCCTCATTGTTTTGATTTAGATCTTGAATGTCCACCCAAGCCTCATGTGTTGAAGGCTTGGTTCCCAGGTGACACATCACTGGGAAATGGTGGAACCTTTAGCAGATAGGCCTAGCAGGGATGAAGTTAAATCATTTTGGATGTGCCTCTGAAGGAAATATGGGAAACCTGGCACCAATATCTGGTCTCTCTGATTCTTTTTTTTCTTTTCCTTGCTGCTGTGTGGTGAGCATTTCTGCTCCACCACAAACTCCCCATCATGATATTCTGTTTTTCCACAGTCCCCCAAATAACGGAGCCAACAGAACATGGACTGGAAACCATGAAGCAAAATAAATTTTCCTGCTTTTTTTTTATACTAAGAATTGAATCCAGAGGGTCTTTTACCACTGAGCCACATACCCAGATCATTTTTTATTTTGAGACAGGCCTTCAATGAATTCCTTAGGGTTGCACTAATTTGTAGAGGCTAGCCTTGAAGTTGTGATCCTTCTTCCCCAGCTTCCCAAGTCATTGGGATTATAGGTGTGCACTAAATTTTCTCCTTTAAGGTTATTAGCTCAGATATTTTTTTTCCCACGGTGATGGAATCTATCATGCTGGTCATCATGGCAAACATAGCCTATTCTCTAACACTGTGGTTACTAACTCTGATGCATTTTACCCTTTCTATTTGCTATTTTCTTTATCACATGGAATAATCTGTCATTATCATATTAATTTATGAAAAGAATTTCATATAATTAGTCAATCTTTTAGACTACAAAATGACCCAACAGTTTAGCAGTAGTTGATAATTTACTAATAGTCTAGTAGAAAAATTTTCAGATACATTCTTTAATCAATCAATTTTAACTTTGGACCACTAATGTGTCTCAGATGTTAATTCCTTTTTTTTCTTTCTAAGTGGCTTTCTGTTTCTATTATTAAAGTCATATAGTATATCTCATATTCAAACTCAGCAAAACAAGCAATCAGAACTGTCAATCAAAGCTCTCACATCAGTTTCTATCTGATTGTATAATGGAGTCTATGGTAGGGGACCATTAGGTCAAACATTCTCTGTTCCTATGCATATATGTTCAAATTAAGGAGCAACATATAAAAGTGTTGCCTGATTGACCTTTCCAATGGCTGTAAAGGGAAGAGTTAGCTGTAGGAGAAAAAATCTTTAGGCAGATAACTAAAGCAAAGAAAATCTGCCCCTCCAATAGGAGACAAGTTGGATGGGCATGTTGAAGGATGACCAGTGAGGAACATAATTTTGCTGAGAGTAAAGTTTTCTCTCACTACATGTTTGCAAAACACGTTTAGATTTTACTTATGTGAAGGCATAAGTAAGTAAATTAGAATTTTCTGTCATGGCTGTTAGAGTACTCAGGAGGCTGAACTACAGACTTGTGGTGAACTGCATGAAATCTAGCTGGATGTATATTTTTTAGATTTCATGAAAAGTGATTTTTCAAAAAGAGACAATGAAGACATCATTCCCGCTGAGATCTTCTTTCTTAAGGAGGAAGCATATTGTGACTTAAGTTGAATTTTTCTCCATTGTAAGTGTTAAACTCTACAGAGAATCTTTATAAAATACAGGGGAGGCCAAAAGCTTTTTGAGCAAATATTCTTTTCTTTTGTCTTGTTATGGACTTAAGAGTGATTTACCCAAGTGGCAATTCAATCATTTACATGGAAGGTACTAGAACGAAAATAGAGCCTCACAAATCCCTGTTGGTTTTGTGTATACAAGTGAAGGTAATAAAGTCATCACTGTAAAAAAAATAATAACCTCAGACTCTTCTGATAGAACTATGCAGGTAAAATTGCTCCATTGGATATTCAAGAAGCAAAGGAATAAAAATACTTCCTTATTCAAGTCATTTGTGCAAGAAGAACTTGAGTACACATTTGGAATCTTAGAGACTGATGTGGATTTCTATTTTAAATTACAAAATATTTATCAATTAAAAGGGGAAAAGTTCCTCAAATAAGTTGATATCTATAACTCTATCAAGTTATATGCAAAGAAATATTATTTAAAGCAATAACAGCTGGGCATGGTGACATATGTATGTAATCACAGTATCTTGGGAGGCTAAGGCAGGATGATCAGAAGTTCAAAGCCAGCCTCGGCAATTTAGAGAGGCCCAGAGTAACTTAGGAGAACCTGTCTCAAAACAAAGAAATAAAGGGCTGAGAATGTAGCTCAGTGATTAAGTGACCCAGGTTCAATCCCATTACCAAATAAATAAATAAATAAATAAATAAGTCATAAGAAAATTAGAATAGACAGTAAAAAACACTGGAGATAAACCTATGAGCTATTTTATATAATTAAATCCCAGGTTTGGCAATTTTTTTTCTCATGAACATTTGCTTACTTGGAATTAAAAGGAAGATTACAAATTCTTTCATAAAACTTTGAACTTAGGAAATAATAAATATGAAATACCGAGAATAGCATCTGACACTTAATATATGAAAGTTACAAAGACAGAATGCATGGGATTTGGGAGGTTTATTCACTCAATATGGTTTGCTTTCTATAATTACCAGAATTTACACTTTCTGCTAATATTCAGGTATTTCCAGCAATATTGACCATGTTTATATATTAATGTAAATGGATTTTGTTCATTTACTTTAAATTATTCTCCTTTAACTCTAAACTTTTGTTAATAACCAGACTTTATATTTCTAGACATTGCTGCAATTTTGGAAAATGAATTATTCACACACAAGTGCGTACACGTGTGCATGCACACCGATATACAACACACATACACACACACACACACTTCACTGTAGTTAATAACATGTATAAGATTATATCTCTGGCTTAACTTCATTTATTGAAGCATACTCAAAGTGGTCAAGTCCTTTCAAAATCAGTTCAGTCATTATTTTAGCAAAGAACACTGAGTCAGAAATATGTTCTTAAACTGTCACATTCATGCAAACTTGCATATGTTAAACTTCAATCAAACGCTTTTTTAAAAAAAAATTTGAACTGAAGTTGGAACTTTAAATGTACATATTTGGAACTTAACGATTTGGAGTCAATGCATACAGATCTGTTAAATGTTTTTCAATTATAGGATCTGTATAGAAGTTCTACCATGGAAGACCACTTTTATCAATAACCACCTTTACCTTTGTTTTACAAATCATTTTAAATTGTGAAATACAGATAATAAATATTTTAAAAGGTACAGCTCAGAGATTTATCATGAAGCAAATATTCATATAACTATAATTCCAAGTATAATAGAACATTATCAATCACTAAGTCCCTCACTTATTCCACCTTTAGTTTTTGCCCATGCTTTGTGTAAGACAATGTTTCCTTTTCTTTATTGTTTTATCCTCTTACTTTAGTCCATTTGGGCTGCTAAAACGAAAATGACATAGACTGGTGGCTTATAAACAACAGAAATTCATTTCTCTCAGCTCCAGAGGATTGAAAAACCAAGATCAAGCTATGGATGAATTTAGTGTTTGGCGAGGTCTACTTCCCCACACAATGCTGACAGGAGCAGCCAGCTCTGTGCTGTTTCTTTTATCAGGGCACCAAAACCCATTCAATGAGCCCAATAGCTGAATTATTTATGCAAAGAGATATCTCCTAAAATCCACACTCAGGCATTAGGATTTAAGCATATGAATTTTTTATGGATGTACACAGCCATATTATAGCTTTTACCAGTGTGTATCCTTGAAAGAGTGTTTAAAAATACCATTGGGGATCTGGGGTTGTGGCTCAGTGGTACAGCACTTGCCTAGCATGTGTGAGGTCCTGGGTTCGATCCTCAGCACCACATATGAATAAACAAAGTTAAAAATCAATTGGCAACTAAAACATATTTTTAAAAAATACTGTTGGAACCATAATATGCATTGCTTTGTATCACACTCCTTTTGGAAAACATTTTTCTAAGATCTACCTACACCATTGTGAATATAGAACTAGATAGCACAAATACTAATCCTTTTTGTTTGTCTGTTTATTATTTTGTTTTCTAGTTTAATCTAGGTAAATAATTATAAAATTTGTTGCTCATTTCAATGAATCGACTTTTGGTTTTGTTGATTTTCTTTATTGTTTTATAGTTTTCTATTTCATTCATGTCTACTCTCATTTATTATTGCAATCCTCCTTCTATTTGGTTTTCATTTATTTTTTCCTTCATTTTTTATATTACCAAGGTGGAAACTTAGATTTTAATATACATCTTGCAACTTTTCTAATATATTCATTCAAGCCTAAAGCTTTTACTTAAGAAAAACTTTTGTGGCATCTCACATATCTTAGTAACTTAAAAAAAATGTACTCAAGTTAAAATAATGTATATCCTATTATTTATTTGTAAGATATATTTAGGTTGTTGTGTAATTTTAAAATGTTGAAATTTTTCCTGATTTATTAGTCACTAATTAAATACCCTTCTTGGAAATAGACTGTAAGAATTTAATTATTTAATGTTCCTTTGAGAAGCTTCCGTATATGCTTGGGTATAACTGTAGGTATAATTGTATTCTGCAATTGTTGGATAAAATATTCTAGAAATTCTAATTATCAATATAAAATTGTTTGATGGTTCTATTTACATATTCAATGTATTTTCTGATGTTTCTCGTAAAACATCAGAAAATATATTGAATATTTTTCTGTTTTCTAATTACCAGAAAAAAATATTGCAGCCTCTTATTTTCAACGTGGATTGCAAAAATTCCTTTAATTTGGTCATTTTTTTCATGTGTTTAAACACAGACTTTAAGAACTTATTTGATAGACTATCTATTTTTAAATACATTCTGAAATAAATGTCTCCCATTTTCTTTTCAATCTTCTCATTGAAATCTATTTTTTTCCTGATATTAATGTGGTCAATCTAACAAGTTCATGTTTACTGTTTGCAGTTTTATCTTTTAATACACATTTATTTCTGTGTCATTTGTCTTTTATATTGACTTTTTGCTCCATATAAAGAGTTTAAAATCAGAACTACTTCTAACCAACAGGAAATATCTAGCTTTTGGAGTTTTTATTCAGTTTTAAAACTGAATAATGGTTGGATTTAAAGATGTTATTTAGTATTAACTAATTTATTCTTCTCTACCTGTTTTTCCAAATGTCAGGTTTGTAAAAATTTTACTGTTAGCCAATCTGTGTTATCGTCTACATTTCCCTTTTTTTGGCTATACCTATTTTGTCATTTTTAGTAGTTTCACTGAGAGTTACAGTGTGCATCTTTGGGTTAACTCATTCTACCTTCAGATATACTGTCATAAAGAGTGTATCTCAAAAGTATATTACATTTCCACCCTCTCATAACTTGTTCCTTTACTTTCTTATATTTCATTTTTCAGTATTTTATAATCTTCTGTTATCTTTATTTTTACTTTGAATTATCAATATTCTTTTATTCTATAACCATCAATATTGTCTTGCATTTTCTTTTATGCATACTGTAACCTCTCACGATGCTGTCATAAATTTTTATCCAAAACATCCATATTCCTCTAAAGAAATCTGAGAGCTTGATTTATTTTAGCATATAGTGCAGGTCTACTGAAAACAAATTCTCTCACCAGTGTACTGAGAATATTTTTCTTTTGTCTTGATATTTGAAGATTGTTTTCACTTAGGATTTTCAACATATTTTACTTTTTATATTTAATGTAAATATACTACCATCTTCTAATAGATCTAATTTAATTATGAGGCTTTCATTGCAAAGAACTTATCAAAAACTGTTACATTCTCATCAAAACTACAAATACTTTTGCAAAGTTGACTTCATAATATGGCATCTAGAATAAGCATTAGAAAAGTTTTAACACATAAAGTTATAATTTTTAAACTTCATCCAAAATATGAAACCTGCATCTCCTACCACTTAATTCCAGTCAAATTCATTGCTATTGGGTGACCTGTATTCATGCAACTGGAAATGAGAACAGAGTATCTTTTTTTATCCCCATGTCAAGGTTCTATCACTTAAAATAAAGAAAAACCTTGGAAACAATTCCCCTTAAAATCTTAATATTAACATTTCATTAAATTCTTTCTTCAGTTGTTGATAATAATCTCACTATCATAGGTAGATTTGTTTCCCTTTGCATAATGTCTTTTTATTCTCATTGCTTTCAAAATTAGTTTATATTTCTCTTTTTAAGTAGTTTGATACTAACATGCATGTGTCATTTTCTTGGTATTTAAATTGCTTGACTTTCTTCTTTCAGTAAGTTAATGATTTTCAATAAATTTTTGAAGTTTTACTTTTTTTCTTTAAAATTTTAAAATATTTTTTTTTCTTTTATGCACTTGAAATGTATCCCTATCAGTGTGAAAATTCCCTTTCAACATTCTTTTTTTTTTTTTTTTTTTTGGTGTTGTCACTTGAACTCGGGGGTACTCAACCAATAAGCCACATCCCCAGCCCTATTTTTTTTTTTTAATTTAGAGACAGGGTCTCACCAAGTTTCTTAGCACCTCGCTTTTGTTGAGGCTAGATTTAAACTTGCAATTCTCCTGCCTTCACTCCTGAGCTGCTGAGATTACTAACATTCTTCTTAATATGGATCTGGGCAGAAATTTTCCTAGCTTTCTTTTCTTTTTTTTTTTTTTATTTGTCTTTTCTTTTTGTTGTCATGATTTAATTAAAAAATCCTTTTCATTTCTTATTTATATTTTATTATATAAATTTTCAGAAAGGTACAGCCTCACTAACTTTTATTCAAATTTACTAATTCATCTTCTGTGTTTATTTTTCTCCTAAATCACAATGTTCATTTCAATTATCAATTTTTCATTTTATCACTTAAAATCTTTTCCTTTAAATGTTACTTCAGAAAAGATTTCTTCATTAAGGATTATAAATAACTCAAATTAATATAAAAGATAGGCGCTGGGGATGTGGCTCAAGTGGTAGCGCGCTCTCCTGACATGCGTGCGGCCCGGGTTCGATCCTCAGCACCACATACAAATAAAGATCTTGTGTCCACCAAAAACTAAAAATAAATATTAAAATTCTCTCTCTCTCTCTCTCTAAAAAAATTAATATAAAAGATAAACATAGATGAACTATTTATATCTATTATTCAAGAGAAATTGAGAAACCATATTTTTAAAACAAATGACTAGTTCCTAAGGAAGTAAATGGAATTATTCCAAACTTAAATCCCAAGTTTTCAATTCTGTGAATATTTCAATAAAATTGAAAAGGTACATTAAAATAGATGAAAAATCAAAACCCAAATCTTATGTATATTATTACATAAATCAATATTATGTTTTATATAATCAATTATTTTACACAATTATGTAAATATATGATTAAATATACTGTATATTATATAATGATCCAATTATATTTTATATTATGACATTACTTAATGATATGATCATATTGTTATACAGTTGCATATTATATGTTTACATTTTTTTATAGATGCTGCACATCTACAACAGTGAGACCAAATGGGTTAAAGAGTGATACTTATAGTAACAGAGAAACAAATCTAAACACCAAGTAACATGGAAGAAGGGATGGTGGTTTTGTAACATCCACCATTAAACAAATTATAAATTATTAACAGGATATTATACAAAGCACCTGAGATTAATTGCTACTAATTGGCTGAAGTCAAAAAACTAAGTGTCGGTTTCATTTGTGGTACTAACGTCTTTTACAAGGTTAATTACTATGTCACTTCTCAGCCCCCAGTTGTTTTTCATATTTTAGCAGTGAACATGTGAACAGATGGACCCGAATAACATCTGGCTTAGGTGAACAGTAAGAGTACAGCTGATGTCCTCCAATGATTCTTTCACTATGAAACATAGGTGCCAAAAATAAACAACCTGATGTATAATTATTAGCATGCTGGCCCTTGCCAAATCTCAGAGTGAATGTCATAATCAGCGTGCAACAGTGGAATGGTAAAGTTCTTATCAATAAAATCTTTTAAAAATATTTATACTTGATTTTGTCAATTTGTCCTTAGTGTCTTCCTTTCTGACCTTCTTCCAAGAATTCCTGTGACTACACATCAAACTAATACCTCATATTTTATAGAAAGGTAACAATTTTTAAAGCATTTATCCCTCTTGATCCTCAGAGCAACACAACAAATTACACGCTTCTACATGAAATCTAATTCAGTAGCCAAGACCCATAAATCTATATCCTAGGTTATAGAGGTAACAAATGGTAGAACTAGATATGAAAAAAGAATTATTTACTTTAACCTATCGCACTCACATTTAGAGCTACCTTATATCATCAGTCACTGCAAAAAAGAGTCTCTGGCAATAATAAAAGACTTAGAAATATCAATGCTGCATATTAGCATATTTTATTTCCTGCTATGTTTTAAGTAACATTAGAAAATGTTTTCTCGTTAAGTGGATACAGATCTAAATAAGTGGATTTCAAGTATGGTGGCCTAAAATTTATTTTATTTTTGTCTCCACCTTTTCAGTAGTCTGATAGTGCACAATAATCCCATTTCCAGTACACAAAATCTTCTCACCCAATGCTAGGTGAAAATCCACAGCAGAATAGCCCAATACAATCTCACTAGAAAGGAAACATTTGTCACAAATTCTGAGAATGTGTTCCTGTTTTAAAATGTATTTGATGGTTCTCTGCAGTTTGTTGACATGCTGTCTTTTGTTCTTGTGAAAGACCTGCCCCATCTAATCCTGCTCATTATAGAGACACAGGCAACACGTGGTCTATTACAAAGGTAGTTCAGGGGTGAACTCTCCTGGCCATAATTTCTCTCTGCAAGTTATGTGTTGTCACTGCTGTCTGGTCAGGAGAAAAACATTGAAAACTGCACATGTAATTAATTATCACTATTGTTATCATGGGGATCCAGCTAAGCATATTCTGCTAGCTTCATTGTTTCATTTAGGTATATTTCATTGTGCATGTCCTTTCTGAGGAAGCTGCAGAGGCAATTGTTATCTTTAGAGTTAATGGTGTTTTTTGTGCCTTTGAACATAAGAAATTGAAGGAGACAAGTTTCTTCAACATGTTTTCTTTTTTTTTTCCTAGAAGGCTTTTTAGTCATATCACATGAAATCATCAATATACAAATATACATGGATCTCAGGGAAAAATATTTTATTGGGATAATTTTAATATAAAGAATATTCAGCAGAATTTTGGCACTATATGTAATGTTTTTTGAAGTGAGAATTTGAAGTGGAGAATTAACTATATCATTGAAACGTATTTTTGTTCAGATTTACTATCCAATTGAAAAGGAATATATAGTAGTGTGTGAGTTGTTATAGATTATTTTTTACCAACTTTAGTGAGATATAAATCACGCACTAAACAATTCATTGATTTAAATCATAAAATTCAGTGAATATTTTAGTGTGTTCACAAAGTTATACTACTGTTACTGCAATCAATTTTTATAGAATTCTAACTTTCCAGAAGAAAACCTAATAATCATTAGCAATCACTTTCCATTTCTTTTCAATCCCCTACCAACCTAGTCCTAGGAAATCCTGAATCTACTTTTCTCTCCTTAATAGATTTGACTGTTCTGAGCACATTATATAATTGGTATCATAAAATATATGTCCTTTTGTAATTGTCTTCTTTCCCTTTGCATGATAGTTTCAATGTTCATTAGTTTTGTATGAAACAGAAGAACTTTATTGTTTTTTATGGCTTTAAATATAATGGTCTATTGTCTAAATATATTTCCTTTTGTGTATCCATGCATGTATTAATGGGTGGTTTTCATTACTTGGCTTTTATACTTACTTCTGCTATAAACATTTGTGTATAAGAGCTTTTGTGAAAATATGTTTTTATTATACTTTGGAACATAATATATATTGACTTAAATATACATAGGCATATATATATATATATATATATATATATATATATATATATATATATATATATATATATGCATATATTCACTGACTCACAAGGTAACAATGTTTAATCTTCTGAGGAACTATAAGACCATTACCAAAATGTCTATAACATATTAAACTCTCATTAGAAATGTATGAGATTCCAACTGTGTCACAACCTGTCAATAGCTATTATGTTTCATTTTATTTAAAGCTATCCAAAGTATATAAAAGTATCACAGTGTTGTATTGAATCAAATTTCTGTAATTACTTATAACTTTGAACATCTTCACTAGTGTTTATTAGCCATTGACATATCTTCATTGGAGATATGTCTTTATTACTTTTTATCATAGACCTGTGAAGATTCTTACATGTTTTAGATTCTTACAAGTTTTTATCCTATACATGATTTTCAAGAATGTTATGGCAGTTTGTGGGTTGTACTTTTACTTTCTAATGGTGTCTTTTAAATACTGTAGTGGTAAATACATGCTATGATGCATTTGTTCAAATTTGTAGAATTTATAGGAGCACAGTAAACTATTATGCAAACCTTAGACTGTGAGTGATCATAATTATGTGTCCGCTTAGGTCCATCCCTTTTAGCAAATGCACTTCCCTGATGGCAGATATTAACGTGAGGGGATATGCTATGTGGGAACAGAATCACATCAAACACTTCTGTACTTTCCATTCATTCTGTTGCAATCCTAAAACTGCTCTGAAATATAGAATTTATTTTACAAAATTAAAAAAACCTTAATTGATAAGAAAATCTAGGCAAATTATGGTGTTGGTAGTAGGAAAAAAAACCAGGAAAGGAATTTGGTTCAACATGAGCATTAAATCAACTAAATAAAAATTTTCACTCTATAACCTTTTAGTTGATAAACTTAATTCAAATATAACACTGAGAAAAGTACAACTGAGCAGTATTTATCACCCTACCAGATATCCTTTTACTATAATCTCTTAATCACCTTTAGCTATTAGTATAATATCCCAGACACTCAACCAGGCCTCCAGATTTTGGACTATTTGGACAATTGCTATATTCTAGTTGCCTGACCCTAAACCTGATGCTTAATAAGACACTCAATAAATTGTGTTAAATAGCATAGGATTATATTAATTGGATCAAATTTGTTACTAAAACAAAAACTGAAGTTTTCCCTGGGGTATTATAAGTGATTTAATTTTTGTGCCTTAATTTCTGCACCAAAGTCTGTTTTTATAATTGTGTCATCTGTGTTATGTGCCTGTGCCTAAGTCCCCTCTTCATTTCTGCCCAGGTCTAAGTTACTCTTTAGCTGGAGCTTCCATGAGTGTTATCACCTTTTCTACCAAGGATAAATATTTTGCCCCAAGTCCTAATCTTCCATCTGAAGCTGCCTCCCCCCATCATCCTAAGACATTGCCTGCAACCCTATTCCTTACAAAATTCCTTGTGGTAAAAACACTTGTTAATATCTTAAAATCTGTCCTGCTGTTACAATTTCTTCCAGACTCCGG